>NC_039502.1:577310-668727 GCF_003590095.1 Trichoplusia ni
TGGAAAACCAGGGCCAACTCTTCCCATTCATTGTGTTATTAAGATTTAAAGCTGCTTTTGTAAGTCATCGTAATCACGAGGAAGTAAGCAAACAATACCGTTTAATATTTACAGGCAGTTTATTTAGGAAATAGCAAGTGATTTGCTTGTTATTTCTCAAGGAAAGGATTCAATGAGGAGTGAATATTGAAATAGACTGAAGTTTCTAATGATTTTCTTTGTGTGTTTTCAATTGAACTCGCTAGGCTTTTGTTTAATACATCCTACTACTATTATAAAGGCGAAAGTTTGTAAGTATGGATGTATGGATGTTTGTTACTCTTTCACGTAAAAACTACTGAATGGATTTGAATGAAACTTTACCACAATATAGCTTATACATCAGAATAACACATAGGCTACGCGAACGAAGTCGCGGGCAAAAGCTAGTACTGTTTTAGAGGTGACGTTTTAGAAGAACATGGACTCACGTCAAACTAACGAAAAAGGACAACGTTAACGCAATCGGGAAAAAGCTGATTAAAAAATTAAATCATATAATAAGAGAGTTTGGAACTTATTTTTATTTTCTCTACAAAAAAAAAGAAACTGAATTCATATTAGTATTTATTTGCTTTTCATCCAAATTCTCATATCAAAAAAAGGAAACTCAACTGTCAGATATTGTGCTTCTACATTCATCTCTATTTATAAGGCAGTATGGTCGTAGTTGGATAGTGATATCTTTGGCCCAATGTATGAAGGCCTATTAAACCTTATTAAAATATTTGTTTTTCTTGTTTTCTTGCCTCGCAGTTTCCACCCCTTCCTATTTGTCACCTCATTATTACGTAAAATTAAATTTTCTTTCTTTTTTCAGGCAAGTGTAATTATCTTTTAATGAAGGTCAGGTTTGTTGTCCAAATTTGTTTTAATAAGTTTTTGCTTTGTTAATTTAATTTTGTATGCTCTTTCTGATATTACTGTTTTCTTTTTAGGGTCGAATAATTTTTGGGGTTCGGTGACATAATTTAGGGTTGTTTTATTTGTTAAATTAATACGGACGGAATATTTTTGGGATACAAGAATTAATTTGTAAATTGGTACATTAAAAGGAATAGCTGTTTGTATATACAGGCTGCTTTATCAGCGAAAACATAGAGTCGTAAGTCTTTGTTTTAAATAAGTAAGACTCTGTCTGAGCTCTGCATTTAGAGCAGGTATGCTACAATATATTTATTAGTATATATTTGTTATGAACAATATGGCTTAAAGACATCCTACTTGTATTATAAAATTTGTATTATTGGATGTTTGTTCCTCTTTTACTCAAAAACTACTAAACGGATTTAAAAGAAACTTAGTACACAGACATTTGATAACCAAGATAAACACATAGGATAGTTTAGAATATTATCGATTCAATCTAATTTAAACATAAATAAATCAACAAAAACTTAACTAAAACCTCCAAAACGCAAAACACACAAATTCTTAAAACAACATTAAAGCAATAATAAATACCTTTCCAAAAGTGAAGTACTACGTCACACTCATTAACAAAATAGTCAGTAGTTCAGTCAAAACCCTTGTCTCCTTACTAATTAATGATCGCTCCACGATACTGCGGCACCGCAAATTATTGGAGATACTTTGTTTGTACGGTCAGGTTTGGGAGTTCGGAAGGCACGTAAAACTATAGGCTTGCCTGAACAAGATGACATTCCTACTATCAGAAACGTTAAAGAGGGAGTGGGGTCCATGGAGTCAGGAGATGGACACAAATAGACAGCGGGATTACTCTGGTCTGGTCATATAAAGGCACTGGAGGAAGTCTTTGTCAAAAGGCATAAAGAATTTTTGAATCTTTTGAAACTCTATGTTTAGGAATAAAATAATAATATGATTTTAAGTGTAAAAGAATAACGCTCAAATGTATGGAAATGTTATTTCGTTGTGAAAAGTCACGTGACTTTTACTTGTCATTTACACACATTCAAGAGCCTACAAACTCTTATTAAGTTCCACCTTTCCCGTTGTTTGTCTTTCTGATTTTTGATTAAGCTAAAATTTGACCAGCGTATGGATCTTGAGTAACATAGAAATATGATGACCCAATAGTACTACGATTATAGTAACTCATTGAATTCGATTTTGTATGAGCGTTGCTTAACCTCTCTGACTATTTTTATTGTTGTGATCGAGAAATACATAATTTTATAGAATATCAACTATCTACCTATCACCGCTCATAAGTTACGACCTGGTAACTGACGGGCAGATAGACAAACTGATAACCGAGTCTCAAATTTATTATTCCGTTTTGACCCCAAAAATAGGCAATAATTTTTAGATCATCAAGTAAACCCGTAAACTAACACATGTATCCATAAACGGCAAAGTAATGATGGCCGGCTGTATCAAGGCCTCCCATTTTTTCCTTCCATTGTGTTTTTTACGTACATTATTGTATTTTGTCCCGGACATGCCAATTGTATTATCCCGGCGTCATTAGGGTCATCCTTGCTGAACAGTTGTTGGGACGTTAAATTCGATGAGAGATGAGAGCTTAATACGCTATTTTCTGTATAGTTTTTGTTCGCATTGGAGATTCAAGTTTGTAGTTTGAGGTTAAGCAACGACCTTACAGTCATTTTGTTATTGGGTGATAAATAAATTTAAGGGTAGGTTTAACCACAACTTTATTTAAGTACAACTATTTGTTTATGATTTGCCTATATGTATGGTACCTCCAGTGTCGCGATTTCATAAACACTTGGACGGTTTTTAAGGGACTAAATTAAAGGTTCGAAGAAGAGCAATGTTTGTATCGATGCCGTTTAGCTGACGTGCAAGAGGTTCATCAGCAAGATTTTCGGTTGTGAGGGCTACAATAACTCAAGTTTATTGAATAGAAAAAAAAACACTACGAACAAAAACCAAAGTTTCCAATGGGAAGAGTTCACGATTTTCCTTGAAAGTCTTTTATAGCCTTAAACAAAATAAAGCTGCTGTTAAGCGATTTTTCCATACGAGTAAGTAAAAATTAGACTAAAATTATCGCATTTTATTATTACGTACAGCGTGATGTTTCATTTGACTGTTACTGTTTTTCGTAATTTTCCGGCTGACAAAATATCTTAGTCATCACGTGGCCCATAGCTACCTCTAGCACAGACATTTAGAGGTGCGCAACGGTACGCTCCCGACCTAGTTCTCCAATATACCTGAGTCATCTTGTATTGAGATCCATTTATCATTACTGACAATTCTATTGTTGCGTACCACCTGATATAGTGGTAATATATGGATTAATCTACTGCACAATGATCGTAGATCATGTGTTGGATTTCTTAATGGTACTTTGAAGTGTAGTGGAAGATTATCAAAATTTCTTTCGAATGTTACATTTCGGATATGGAGTAATATTTGTTGTAAATAAACAATGAAATTCTACTTTAAAGGCGATATTTTATTGAGAAATGTATTCTAAATAACGACTTGCACAAAGTCAATATTTTGGCATAAATAAAACCAAATAAAATTACTCAAGCGATACACGTTTATAAAATCTATTTCTTAGAAATATACTACCGATAATACTTATCTATAAAAATTGGTCGCCGATCAAATGTATGACAGTGGTAAACATAGCTTAACCTGAACCTAGCTCCAGCAACTGAGCTTTAGAAATAGGGTTCAGGGTTCAGGTTCAGGCTTAGCTACCCTTGGGTACGGAGGCCTAAAAACGGCAAGTAAACAAAAGCTCAAAATTGCCCATAATTAAATCATACGCCCACATAACACCTAAAATTACGTAGATAAACTCATATACCTTATAAGGGACTCGGATGAAGGCATATAAACTTCCAGAATTTTCTCAGAGGTCCCCTCGGTTGTAAATCATAACTACGACAAAATTGCGTTTAGGGCTCACCTACCTCGTGATTCCGCTAACGTGAAAGTTTACGTTAAAGTTCTTTGTCGTGTAGCTGTATCGCGAACTCCAACTGTCGTGATGGAGCAATTTGTTTAGTGACTTGAGTTTTTACGAAATTATTAAGTGGCGTTTTTATCGGGGTTGCGAATTGAGTTGCTTTGTGTATCGTTCTTAATAAATAAAGGTTTTTGAGGTGTTATATAATATCATTTGTCGTACATAAATAATGTTGGATGTTTAGTATTTTTTAATATTTCATATTAGTCTGTTAAGATATATGCCAAATATTGCCAAAAGGTAAGCCCACATAATATTATTGCTATGGGCGTCCTAAATTATCTGGGGGTCTTATCTGATGTGCAGGTCATTAAATTTACTGTTTATATTACTTTCGTTAAATTATTATTTTGGAAAACATCTCTTCTGCGATTATACATTTCTCGAAAGGATTTCTTCTTTTAGCAGAGTAAAACGTAACGCATTACTACGCCACTCTTTCTTGCTTAACTTAACTTATTATATCTTAAAGTCTTTGCCCTTAAATGTTTAGCTACATCAATACGACAATATTAAACTTCCCTGTCAACTTGAACCTTCCCCATCAATGCGCTTAAAAAAACTTTTATATAAACCTTTCTCCACAAACTAATGCAGGTAGGTATTATGCACTGTTCTTTAACATTTTAAACGAACTTGCTCGTTTTCAGAATAACCGAGGCAAAAAATATTCTCATGGTATTGTTGAGTGGTCCAACAAAGAACTTTGCACAAAAGTGTAGGTTGTAAAGCAGCTTAACCGTTGACTGAATACCTCCACTTCATGTTTCTATTGTAAATCTTGAAGCGAGTGTAACTACAAAGTACTTTTTTTTTCATAAAAGTTTATTTTTTGATGTATTGTAGTCTGTGTAAGGGTTAAATGCGGAAGCTGGGTTCAGTTATGACGACCTCCGTGGTCGAGTGGCGTACGCACCGGTTTCAAGGTGTCGTTAGCTCTGAGGTCCCGGGTTGGATCCCCGGTCGGGTCAATGTAAAAATTCTTATTTCTACATTGTCTCGGGTCTGGGTGTTTGTGGTACCTTCGTTGTATCTGAATTCCATAACACAAGTGCTTTAGCAACTTACTTTGTGTTCAGATCAATGTATGTGGTGTTGTCCGCATTTAGTCTTTAAGTAAATGGTTTCGGTTTAAGATCTTAAGTAAACTAGATGTGATGTGATCTTGTTATCTAGTTATTTTAGCTGAATGTTTTAATGGAGATGAATTTGTTGTTGAAAACCGCTGGGTCCCGTAGGATGCAGGTGGCAATGAACCGGTCGCGCTGGAGAAATTATGGAGAGGCCTACGTCCAGCAGTGGACTGTTATAGGCTGAGATGATGATGATGATGATGAATTTGTTGTTTAAGGAGGTTCAATTTTCAACCGATTTCAAAAGGTTTTCTGTTGTTTTCCTTAGAACTCATGACTGGATCGGTTTTTACTAAAAATAATTATGTTTGTCTCAGTATTTTTATTTGAAGGAAGCTGTATGTTTTTGTTGTTCGAAAAATATTGTTTTGGACTAAGTATTAGCAAGTTTTTGAAACAAAATTAGTAATTCAACTCTCTTATAACTAATGATAGGGATAGGATCGTTGTATAAAGATTAAATATGTTTTACACAAGACGCATTTGAAATTAATATTATGTTGTACTTTTTGACATAACATGAACGTTCGTTCTTACGTTCACATAACTACACTTCAGTCCATCTTCTGTCATGAGGTTGGTATACCTATTATATGAGACGATACTCAAAAAATGATATCATATTTGTACATTACATAATATAAATTATATACTAGAGTACATTTCTCTCTTCCCGATTCGTCGTCACCTGCCAATATTGAGACGTCGTGTGACGGATTATTTTTGCCGTCAATTTCTCCATATTACTATTGTGTTACAATTTTTGTGACATAGATAGATATTCAGATATTTTCGCTTGGTATATTGGTTTGGGAAATGAGAAATAATATAGAATACATTTTACTTTTTTGATCTATTTTAGTTCTCATATTAGCAGCTTGGCTTAATTTGAGACTGGATGGGGTTATGCGGAATTCGTAGAATAAATTACTAATCATAAAGTTTTATACATATCTGGACTCACCGTTATGTTGAACAAAGTGTTTGTTCTGGTCCAAAGTTCAAGGTTATGTAAGTCTTCGCCTACTTGTTTACGTAAGTACTCAGACTGTTGAGATTCAAATTCGACAATCAGCGAATAAATCTCCCGTTTCCTTACTTCCCTTTCTTTTCAAGTGAGCAAGGAAAACAGAATTCAATATTTTTTGTCGACTAACGAGAAAATAATTCTGCCGTTTGAAACAGACATCAGAAACAATTTCACGAGATTAATTTCAATATGTTCTTTGCAAAGTTTGTATGTAGAATTAAATTTTAGAACATCTTGTGTTACAGCCTTAAGCTTGGGCTCCTCAAAGGGCGAATACCCTTATTACAAACTTTGTTATTTGTTTTCATGTTTGTTATATGCAAACTTGGGCGTTTCATTTGTATATTACAGAAGGAGAAAATATTGTTATGGGCAATATGAGTTGTCAAGTTGCTATTTGAATTCAGTTTTGTGATAGCTGTCGTGCGACGACTTTTGTCCCAGAATGGTTGCGGGCAACATGTACGGTGGTTTGTTGAATGTATGTATTATAAAGCAGCCGTCTCGGGCAAATGTTTCAGGAACTTTAATGGTCTGTAAGATTATTTTGCGTGTTACTAGGCTACTTTAATTGCCTTGCAAATATATTAGTGGTTCATAAAAAAGAGTGCAAGTGACAGCAGAGCTGCTAATGGCGCTCCGTTTTTTCGTTACATTGTCGAATGGTCCTATTAAGCTTGCCAGATATCGAGACGCACGAGGCCAGAAATTGTAAGACACAAAGATCTTTAGAGGGAGAAGATTAAGGTCGTTACCAAGCAGTAAAACCACGTAAAAGTTAATGAAAAAAATACGAAAATTATTCATTAATTTAGTTCCTAAAATAGTCGTTACTAATTTGTTTCAAAATTAACCAGTGACATAATCTTTCGATGTAATACCGTCACAAACCAACTGTAACCATTTAAGTGAACAACTAATTATCAATACTATCAGTCAACAATATCTCAACGTCAATATAACCGTCTTTGCAATAAAATAAACAAAACTCAAGCCGACACAGCCGTACATACGCCGTCTCCGTTCCTAATATTGCATCGGATAGCATCGTATTTGAATACTTAATGCCATCTACCAATATTCTAGAATCGATCTATACATATTTATGAGACATTTGTGTGACGTAAACTAGATTGAAATTGCCTTCCACATTTAGGTGTGTATTTAAATAGCAATGATGAAATGTGGAAGGGAATAGGTGAAGACTACGTTATAAGGCATATTATATAGGTTATAAGGAATGTCATAGGCCTAATAATATAAATCTATAATCATAAATAATTGAAATTCTATGAAAACCATTTTTTTTACCTTAAACCTAATAATTTAATGTGCTTACCTTGAATAAATGTTGATCATTATTATCATGAATTTAACAAATAATTTTTCAAAAATCTTATAATTTACCAAATTCTATTCCACCACTTACTATAATAACATTTTAAAACTTAAACCGAAGTCTCAACGAATGCAGGTGCATAAACTACGGACATTTTTAAGAAGGAAAATGGGGAGCAGAGCCTATAAATAAACCTTTACGCTGGTTTATCGTTCGCGAATGTCTTTGTAAATCATAACTAGGATGAAATTTGTTCTAAGGCTGGATATAGTTCTAGCAATGTAATATCTTTGCTGTTTATTCTTAAGTCCATTGTTTTAGTGTTTATTAGAGGGAAGATATGAGCTCGAGCGTTTCTAAGAATTATAGTATTTATGTGTTCGCCATATCTTAAAGTAAAATCATTTCGGGTGTGGAAGAGATTCATATGTAATTTGGAATCGATTATTTTTCATTGCATAATAATGATTGATTAAAGTTATCCCATAATATATATTGCCATTTTTACAAATCCTGTGTGTTTCCTATTTTGTAGTACCTAGCTGCTGCTCCCGGGTCCACCCGAAAATTATCCCCCAGAACATAAAATCGGGATAATAACTCTTAGGTGTTAATCCAGGTTTATAAACTATCTATTTACCAAGTTCCATCTAAATCCATTCAGTAGTTTTATATGAAAGAGGATCAAACGTCTATACATAGAAACTTTCGCGTTTATAATATTACTAGGACTGAATAGTTGATTTTAAGTTAAATATAATTTTCCCAGCAACTGTAAAAGCTGATTATTTACAGTCCGGCCTACTCAAACAATACCAACACAGCCGGCTGCCAAAACTTTGATCGTAATAATTACTAATTTATATGTTAAATACGATTAAAGGGCAAACTAGGTCTGCCTAGGATGTACAAGTCAAAACTTAAAAAATAATATACAACTAGCTGTTGCCTATCGAAATGTTAATCTCCGTCGAGTAAATCGAAAATGATCCCACGGGAACATAAAATCGTAATAAAACTCTAAAACTATCTGTATACCAAGTTTCATCTAAGTCCGTTCAGTGGTTTTTGCGTTAAAGAGTAACAAACATCCATTCGTACCAACTTTCTCGTTTATAATATTAGTAGGATTAGTCACATGAAAGCGAATCTAAAATGTTGCTGTTGTGTTAAACAAGTAACCACGGCCTCATTTTCGCTTTAAAGACCGCAGAATTAGAAAGTCAAAGGGGGTATAAAGGGCGCAGGTTTGAGTCTCGAAACGCATTGAGGTCTTTTTGAATTCGAGCGAATTACAAAGTAATTATCATTTGCTCAAACGGTAAGCGAAAACATTGTGAGGAAACAGCAAAACTGAGAATCGTCCGAGTGTATGTTTAAACCATATGAGAGGAATATGCGGTTTATTACTGACACCAAGTTATGCCATAAGAAGAGGGGGAGAAAATCCGGCTGAGATTGGCCACTTGGATATTCAGCTAGGGACAGAGTTAGCTAGAGTAGAAATATCAAACTTTATGAAAATAATACAAGATTTACTTTTCACCTCGGAATAGAGATTACCCGCGACCCAGAACGTTTTCAAACGACATAAAAAAGGGATGGTTCTCAATATATTTGTAGGTTCTTTTTAAGGTAGTTACTTCTTAAGATTTTGTTAATATTTTTTTTGATTCAACGTGAAATAGCTAATATCCATACAAGTCAAGTTCCATACAGATTTCAACAAGTAATTTATTTCAGCTCAGTATTTTTTTATTTGACGGCTGTTGTATGTTTTAGTTGTTAAAACAATATTTATTAAATGTCTTTATTTTGTGCCGGAATCTGAGCATCAATTTAATTATTTGCTTGTTAAGTAGAATTTTTCAAAAATACTTTGTTATATAATTTATAAATAGGATACCAAATTATTTGTGTTTGCTCATTAACGGAATTATTGACCACAAAATAATATGTAGATACTTTTGTATCACGTTTCAATTCGGGTTTCAATTAACACAGCATGGGATTATATGGGATGAAACAAACAATGGGCATAACAGTACTAAAAATTGAATTAAAAAGAATGTAATAACACAAAATATACCATAAAGACTATATGGACCATGAACCATGTTTATCTAAACAGTTTTTCTGAAGTTTGCTTTGATAAGAAGCGGAGATCGAGATGGATGGCGTAAAAGGGGGGGGGGGGTGCTCGTCCAATTGTGGGTTATTCAATGCTGATGATGATGGTAGAAGTTTGAAAACGTTTGAACCTCGTTCCTTTATTAAATTTATTATTTTATTATGTTGTGTAACGAGAACAATAAAGGTTCCAGGAACTATCAGCACTGTGTGCAAAATGCCAGCAAAGTGTAACAACAGAATTGTATTGTTGTTCAAAATTTAATTTAATAAAATCGCTTCGAAATAGCGTCCGACAAAAGTTGACGAACATTTTAATCGATTATGATTTATTGACACGTTGTTTGATATAAAACGTGTTTAAATAAAACCAAAAAAATCTTGCTTGAGTGACACATATTTTGGTGATCTCGAGGGAGTTTAATTCAAAGGATTCTATAACACGTTACGCTTTTGTTTTCAATATTCACCCGAGCAACAGTCGTCACATTTCCCTTACATATTTTAATCCGGGATCTATATACCGGGATGTATACCGGGAATTCAACTCCCATCCTCATTGTTCGAGTATTTAATATTACATGAAACAATTCTGGATTACGAACCATGGGACTCCCGAGTTCTTGCGAATTGTGTATCGTTTGCGAAAAGGTATCGAGAAGATGAAACGGTTATTGTTTTGTATGACTGGTTGGTGGGATTAGGTTTCTAGGTCATCGTTTTTGGAATTTCAAAGGGTTCCGTATCTAGAGGATAAAAACGGAAGCCTAAACGAGAAATCTGGTCGTCACCGGGCTAAATGACAGGGACCTTTTTTCTCTGCGTTAGTTAAACAGAGTATCGGGTATCAAATAGCAAATGAAAAGATTCAAACCAATCTCAAAAAAATGGCACCCATTAGTTGCAATCGTACCGTAAGATAATAACTTATTTAAATATAGATGTTTTTAATCCGACACATATTCTGTAAGTCAAATAGATGAAAACACGTGCGAATAACAACATTGTAATTTTAAAAGAAAATTTTAAATCACAACTCAACTTTAAAACTCCGACAATATTTCACATTTAAGCTTATTTTCGTTTAAACAAAACTACAGAATAAACCTTCAATGTACTCGTGAGTACAAGTAATCCTCAAATAAACCATTTATAGACTATCTGCCAAAAAACACACTCTTAGCTGACGCGACAGAAGCGGGGAGCGTTTGTAAAAATGTAAATTTTATTGCCTAAAAGCAACCAGCTCTGGTATAAATATTTGAACTTAAGCCGAGTGCACACTGGGCATGCGCTATGCGGATTTTATTCGGCTACCTGTCACACCGGAGTGGGAATTATTCATTTTTATGTAACGTTTTGCAATGCAATTTTAATTATAGCGATAGTTAGAATGATAGTCTTTAGTAATTGTGAATAGAAAACCTGCACATTCAAATACAGCGGAATATTTTGTTGGCTTATTGGCTTATAGCTTGTCGTTAATAAAAGAACCTATTAATCTGATATTGTTGATATTCATCAACTGTGAAAATTCCACATAGCTAACATAAACAAGGGTTTATATGATACAGCAGACAGCGTCCCTCAGCAAGACAGTTCCATTTTTAGAACCCCAAAAAATGAATCAGTTCAGATTCAGAATCAGCATCTTTGCAGTTCACTCGTTTAAATTACAACACTATAAACACTGGTACAAATGTAAACCATCCCTAAAGCAAAGCACTAACTGCTGGGGATTTGACACTGGATGTAGTGATTGGACTGACAACACTCCCGGGACAAGTTTGGGACAGATGTTTCCTACCTAATAGATACAGTATCGAAGCCCGGTGAAGGCCTGATTAAAAGTGGGTGTACGAAACTATACCGACTACGAATCCATCTTACTTAACTACGTCAAAGTTGAAATTCGGATTTCAATTATAAAATTGTGCTGATTATTGCATTTATTGTAACCGAAATACAGTTGCAGAATAGAAAGAACTCCCTATTTATTGAGGCACCGATGTCTATCAGTCTTTCCATCTATCTTTCTGTCCAAGTCTGTAAACCATGGCAAGACCTATTTTTATAGATGATCTATTTCTGTTACCACTAAAACAACAAATTCTCAACCAAAGATATACCAACACTTCCACCCATCTTCGTATTTCTCACCGAACCTGTTGTTTTACTTAACCCTATTTGTACAAATCCCTCAGTGTCGCCAGTCCGACTCTACATTTACCGCTTTTATTAAATATCCACTACTTACCACTTACAAGTACCACAAAAAATACTATTTAAGTAAACTTAAATCTTTCTTACACACGTATTCGTAACGGTGTAAATTCATCCGCAAACCGGTCCATATGCACTTACATCACTGTCCACGAAACGTGCCTCCTTATGCATCGTTAATCTTGTTTATTATACTATTTATTATAACCAAAACCTGACTATACAAGGGAGGATTTTTAAAATTACAGAATCAACTGTGATTTAGATATGAAACTTCTACCTGGGGATGGCCTCCTTTTAAACTGTACTTGCATTTGCGGAAGAGAGATGGCGCGCTATGCTGTGGATAGCGCTATCCCGCTCCCACACTGCAGTGTCGATTAAAGAGGTGCTGCTGACTCCTTGCTATATATTATTTAAGTTTAATATGAGGATTTAAAGAGATTGAGGAAAGGAATGGTCTTCTTTTATGATCAAAAGTTATGTTCTGTGTCGCGGTTTTAAGAGGACACGCTATATTTAGTTATGATTTTAAAATTATGGAAAAGGGAGTTTTTGGGTTTGGCTGTGTAATATGATTTTTATGTTTAAATAATTTTATGAATGGCAGCAATATGATCGATGGAAAAAATTATGTTTAAACAAGATACATTGACACAACAGAATTACATGAAATGAAATGAGTTTCAAAACAAATTAAAAATACAAAAAAGACGAAAAGTCAAGCTACGAAAAAGAAAAAAAGGTGGATTGTCTAATGTTTCAATACATAAACGCAAGACTTTGATATTCTATTGCATGCTAAAACAATGACTTTTATAATTCTGTTGTGCTCGCGATATTTTCCGCGAAATTTTCGCTCCGGGGGTCTCATAGGACCAAAAGTAATAAAGCATGTATATGCCAAATTACACGCAGATCTGTTTCGGCGTGATTGAGTAATGAACAAACATACAAACTTTCGTGATTGCAATATTTAGTATTGATCTATACTACTTTTTATACATAGAACGAAGGAGGACTTAACACCTGAGGCATATTCTACCAATTAACCACAGGTGCCTTGTCAAGTGGTTTTGCATCGTTTACTACAAACATATTTATAAAAAAAATGATTATAATACTTATCAGCCCAATATTGTTTATACACACAATTTTTAAGAGATTTGTGTGTTTCCTTACACCACCTTGAGTAATTTTCAGGTGTTCAGGATTCCTCTCGATCTTTTCCTTCTTGTTTCAGCAAGTGACTATTATTTTGTAATACGCACTAACTTTACCCAACATTAGACATAGCAATTCAATTGGTATGCCACTGGCTATCGCTAATTTTAAATAATCAATCTCATTAAAAAAATATACTAAACAGTTGAACACTAAGCTGAAATGATAAGAAACTTTAAAATTTATAATATTCTCGTTATCAAAACACGAACTTTACGTTAACACTTATAACATAACATCATCAGCATAAAACGCTGCCAGAATCAAATCACATATTACAGTCACACACAAAATAAAAGTGATGCCGTATCCTCTTTGGAAGTAAGGCGACACGTAGAAATGGGTAACATTACTGCAGAGGAACCTACACATGTACCACGAGATCTTAAAGACTGACTGTGGTCGTTGTGGAAGCGAGATGGTACTATATGCTATGTATAGCCCTGTCTCTCTTCTGCCCAAGCGACAGAGTTAAGTGAAGATATCATAGTACAGGCATTCTTACTGTCTTTCCCTCTGATTAATTTTGGTAGTAGACTCTTGGGATCAGCGTTGTTTGTTAGTGTTGTTTCGTGATTTTTGTTGATTCTCCTGTCGCAAGGGACTAAGATGATCTCTTAACTTGTTCGTGAACGACCCTCTTTTTTATTGATAAAAATTTGGATTGTACTGTGAAGGTTTTTGTGACAAATCGTAGTAATGAAATTGTGGTAGGAACTCACATCAACAAACTTATCAGTCGGTTTTTGTTAGACAGCTGGACTTGATGTGTCACAATATTATTAATAAATACAAACCCGGTATTATGCGATGCGAAAATTAATATTAGAAACTCATGTGAACATCCTGCTGTTGACCAAACTGCCAGTCACAGTCTCAGAGAATTGATAAGTATTAATCACCATATAGGTATGGTGCTATAGTTAACATTTACTTTCTAACACATTTGCTGGTCAAATATCTGAGGGGTATAGGTCACCAAGGTAACCCCACTGTGCGAGACATGGGTTCTTCTAAGTATTTGTGTGATCCACTTGTGCTAAGGTTTTGGAACTTCCCGCGACGGAGATTAAATGGATTCGTGCCGAATTATAAAATAAAAATCGAGATTAATTTAATTGTCGAGATTATGATTTCAAATTCCAGTTACAAATACTCTAACATACTATTCAAAAAACCAGCAGCTCCTTACAAACACTTAACTTTAAATTAGAAAGGAGGTTTACGACAATTCAGGATCTCTGATGTTCATATTCAAGGCGCCAGGTGGCGTTACCTACAGACGATTGGCAAACGCACGCGTTACATTTTATTGTGAACATTTCCTACGTACGTGGGATCCCACAAAGCGGTTCCTTTATCGATTTACATCCGAAATGCTGTATCTACTTAAGAATATATTAAAATTTGCTGTAGTTATGGTTTGTTTGATTCGATTGGGTGCGAAAATTGTATTTTGATCTTTGATAGTAAAATATAATATGATTAGATGTAGTCTGCGGGCACGACCTCTACAAAACAATTGAAACTTAATTGTATTGACCTTGAGTTTAGCGTCCCACACTAAATTTCCTATTATTGTGTAAAAAAATGCTTAAGATAAAACGAAAATTTTAATTCTAAGCCAAATTTCATTTATTCATCGGCCATTTTAAATAACAGAATTGAGGCCCAGGAAAAAACGCAAGGAACATCAAAAAATAAAACAAAACGTATCACACATATCAGTATGGAAATTAGCCATTAATACAAAAACCGAAAATCGCTCCAGCATTCAGCAATAAAAACGATTAAACAAATGAATGTACGGACAAACTTATCCTTGCATAATGTTCGGTAATTAATGTATTATTTATATTAAAACGTTAGCCGCTAACGAGCTGCCCAATTGTATTCGATATTTATAAACGTGAAATAATTATCGCAATTCCCTGTGCATCGGTCGTATATTGTTTAAAGTTTAATGTTTTTTGGGTTGAATAAATGGATGTATTTATATTCCAGTAAAATTTTCTTGGAAGCCTACTTCTTGACTTAGAACTTTCGCGGTTGTGAAAGCGAGACGACGCACTACGCAATAGTTTTACTTAAAAAGAGGTTGAAAGACTTATTATAGACAGTTATTTTTGTGTAGGTGTGGGAATCCTCTTGGGGTAGGAGGTGAGTAGTGTCAGACTCTTACTTAGTAACCCAGCACGGTCATGTAACGTCTCCCTTAGCCGGTGCACTTCAATGTATATCAATTCATCACGCGCCTTAAAAATCCCACCCCAGTAGAAAACCCAGGAATGTATGGATATTACTGCAAGACTAAAATAAGTGCAAAGTTACAGGACTTATTGAAATTAATTACATTTCCATACATTCATAGATTGTTATTCATTTCAGTTTATGATTGACAAAATATCTCTTGGTTAGAAGATGATTATGACTCAAATGTACGAACATAAAGTGCCTTAAACTCTATACTTGTATTATTGAATGAGACTACAGTATACTCATGCGCGTTTGCCGGGATTGTCCGACTAATTTCAGACCCAAACGGAGTTCTTAACCCTGGATTGACGCGATGGTGGAGTCGCGAGTCGACAGTCAAGTCAACAGAGTATCAATGTTGTCAGAAAAAAAGTTCAAATCATTCTGGTCAAATTATTAATCTGTACAGCGGTTACTAAATATGAAACATACATTATTTTCTTAGCAATAAATCAGCAATTTTCGTAATCGCTTTGCGCTTTCTAGACACGTAATAACACTACTTGAAATATCCAACAGGAATCCTTAAAAATATGTTTACTCGAGTCCGTAAGCTGCCGTATTCCAGGAAATTCTAAAAAGGGGAAATTCTTAGCTATTTCTTCTGTAACATTGTGAGTCTGAGTTTGAAGCTAGCTTGGGGATTAGTCCTCATGTGGCGGGAGTAAAATGTTTACAGACGTTTATTCCGTGTGTATTTTGTTCCGTACCTGTAATAAAACGCGTGTGTTATTCAAAACATGTGTTTGGTGATCGAGGTATTGTGGTCCCTGTTATCTGGTTGTCAATCAGACAAGCTGTACTGCCGTTTATTAAATCTAGATCTCAATTAATTTTAGTAAGCATAATTAGGACGTGACTTTTTCACTAAATTTTGTGAGGTTGATTCATACTTAAATCTATACTAATCTATACTCTATATACTAATATATAAAGCTAAAGAGTTTGTTTGTTTGTTTGAACGCGCTAATTTCAGGAACCACTGGTCAAAAAAAATATTTTTGTCTTGAATAGACCATTCATCGAGGAAGGTTATAGGCTACCATCACGCTGCGACTAATAGGAGCGAAGATACAATGGAAAATGTGAAAAAAATAGGGCAGGTATAAATCATAACTTATATCTTCTAACCACGCGGACGAAGTCGCGGGAAACAGCTAGTGATACAATAAGTCGTTTATACAAAGTACACAAATGCTTGTCATCCTCAGGGATTGAACCCACCACACGTCTCCCACTGTTTGGTCATACTATACTCAACTACCCGTGCAGTAAAATTTTGTTCTCGTACTGTTTATCTCTTAACTTCACGACAAAGGCTTTAGAACACGTCGTACCTAGATAGGCCTTTGTTAAACAGCAGTAAATTATCTGAGCAAGTTCTAAGTAGGCTTAACTTACGACACGCTGAGTTTGTTTCTAAACATTTTAAAACAAAGTTGTTAACTTGTTTGACAGCTGCCTTGTTACTGTGTGATTCTACGTCTAGCTTTTTCCCGCAATTTCATTCGAGTATAATTATTTTTAACTAGCCCACTGTGTTCCACTGCTGGGCAAAGGCCTTCCCCAAATCCTTCCAATCTTTCCACGGTTAAGATCGTCTCGCCACCGCTTCTTAGGCCTCCCTGATTTTGGTTATGGCTATAAAAATGTTAATAATTAATAGCTGCAATATTATCTTTCTTTTGAAAATTTGGTTATGTAAATGTTAATCTAGAATATTAGCTAATTTGCCACTAAATTGTATCCAAATTGGTGTATCCGTTGGAGCGTGTTGAGCTGGTTACAAATATACACATATTATCGTAATAACTTTCAGGTGCCCGATTCATAGATACATTAAATACAATACGATACGATAATAAATAACCATTCATTTACAAATGGAGAATCCAATTTACAAGATTTGACTCCTTTACCAGACATTTGACAACATCATTGTAAATATTTCTAATACCTTCATAGTTCTCACAAGGCACCAATAGGTACAAATACCAGAATCGTACAAAAATTCCTCGTGGTTCAACTAATTTACATAGATTACTGAGACCTAGACACTAATTTTAGACTTACATAAAATCTGCATAACTTTAAAGGCAAGTTCGGTTAATGGCTATGCTACTGCATTGAGATTTGAGAGCTTTATTTAAACCAAACTTTTACTTATCGTAATCCTAAGACACTGCACTTTATTTACTTCTTCACCTTTGTAAAACTCTGTGCTTGTTGGCCACAAACTTCTTCTTTTCTTTTCATTTGGTTGATGGTGCAATCCGGAGTTTTAAGCGTCTGACGCACATCACACAGATAAAAAAAAAACTCTAAAAAAATACGAAATTTTCATTCTTTCTCAAGATGTTTTATTTCACCGTTTTAGCAAGTGATACCTACTGTTTCCGGAGAAAGAAAAATTATTCACTAAATCATTGTTGACTCACGCGTATTTATCGGGATTTTTTTATTTTGATTTTGAGAAGTACAAAGTAATTATGAACTGCCTCAGAAAAGTAATCGACGGTAACATTTTGTAAGGAGTGTCATAGCAAACCTAGTCGTCAGAATTGTCATGACTTAACAATTAAAGATGACAATCGGTATAACGTTGAATGTGCTTGCTGAGACATGCATCGGAATGTTGCTGAGGTATGCATACAAGTCAAATGTTCAGACCGATTGCGACGAGCAATTGCTTAAGGACCAAATCGGACGTCTCACATATCAACATAGCAATATCTATCCAGGCAATCGAGTAAACCGTTTTAAGACGTACCCTGTTGTCTTAGACCCGTTTAATAAAAGAGTCTAATTAGTCCGTGTGAAAGATTTTAATATCAGATACGTTTTGTTGATAGCATATAAAAAAAATGAACATGAAAGTGTAACTTGAAATAAATTAGGATGTCACTTGTCTGTAAACTCTTTAGAGACAAGTGACGTAGCTAGCCCCAACTTTAATACGTGCCATCGTCTTGGATTCGTTTTATCTTCTACTTTTTGTATTGATTTCATAATGCCAAAAATACTTAGAGCGATATTGTTCAGAAACGTAACTGACCTAGTAATATTTCTTTAATTACCTAAATAACCCATTAAATTTTGCCTTACGATATTTTTTCTTTTATGGAAATTAAATACAAAACAAAACCTACACTTTACCTGCACAATACATAAACAGTTTTGTAAACTAAAATTCTCGTCGTTTTGCTAAAACAAGCAACAATTCAACTAATCAGTTTAACCTGAATACTGTAGAATACTCAACCGTCCACGACTCTAATTGGTCACTAAAACAAATAGAATTACACGAAAAAACAGTACGAATGTAAAATTATATTAATTCAGAGCACAACGGGGAACGGAACCACAAACTCGGATATTTAATTCATACCGACGTAATTTATTTAACGGCGACACTGCGCGGACAATGTTGCCAGATATAAAATATTGATTTAGTTTGCTTTTTTGTTTGCTGCAAGTCAAATGATGATGAATGTTGCTATGCAAATGTTATTTTAGTTGGATTCTGTGGGTTTCAGGGAAATAGTCGGTTTTTATTATATAAAGTTTGATATAAATTAATGAATGTTTTTTCACTGGTTTGAGAATGTTTGGATATTGTTTTTGAAGCAGAAGTTGTGTTGTGATAACTCGTCTACCTAAAATTCTTAGCTATTAAAGATTCTCCCGTTATCCCTATGAGCATCTAAGACAACGGGAATAGGATGGACGTGAAGGGCAAAGAGACAGAGGATAATTATATCAACAAAGGGAGACCTATGCCAAGTAAGTAGATTGAGCATGGTTGATGATGATGATGACGACAATAATAAGGTTATTTTTTGGTATTTTACTACTCACTCAGATTAAGTTATTCAATTCCACGTGTATAAGTAGTACTTAAAATTTAAGCAATATCCACAGTTGGATACAAATATAAGGCTTTGAATACACCCGAAATACTTCAAGAACTAAACCAATACAAAAGTAAAACAAAAGAAAACAAATATCAAACCAAACAGGTACTAACATAACTTCATAAAATAATTTAATCAAACTAACTGCCGGTTAAACAATCAGTTAAACGTTTATTCCAAGTCGCAAAGGGATTGAACCTTAACAATGAATTAATTAACAAAGTAATTCACTTTATTTCCTATTCTTTTAACTTAAACGGCCCAATTTGTTGGCGGGAAAAGTTCGCGGTTTAGTCTATTTATGTAAATCGTTTAGTACTGTTTTTTGGATACGATGAATGGTCTGAATCAACGAAATAGGTTTTAGAAGAGGACAAATTAGTTTTTAGTATAGTATAGATGTTATTGAAGGCAGAAGATGAGGTGATTGTTTTAGCAAGTTAAGCTTATTAATACAAATATTTCCCTCTTTTTCCTTATAATATATGTAATGCTATTTTTTTTACAATAATCTACGAAACCCTCTAGAAGAGCTAGTTAATTGTTAAAAGGAAATCCGAAACACTTATAAAACGCACACATACACAATACCTTTATACCTTTTTTTCAAACCTGTATAGAAATTAAAGCAAAACAAAAACGAACATCAAGTGACAAGTAAAAGTATGTAAAAAAACGGTCAAGTGCGAGTCTGTCAGGCTGAGGGAGTAAAAACATGCAAAAGAAAAACGAAGTGGATAAAAAATTGGACAACTATCAATTTTATAACTGTAATGGTTATTTCTGTTTTTATAACGGCAATAGAAATAAATAATGTTTAAAATTTTCAACTATATATCTATAAATGTTTCGAGAATCAATCTGGTGACAGACGTATGAATAGAGAAGCCATCCGTTTTTAACCTTTATGTACGAATCCCCAAAAACCACCACCAAATTTTTATAAAATTGAAAAAAAGGCGAACAAAAATCATTCGGTTTTCATCGGCAAAATCCTTTTAACTTTACCATAGAATGCATACGATACTCGTTACACTATGTTAACCCATTAATAGACTGGTATTGTTCGGGCGGTCTCTCGGGGCTGGGGTCTGGCGAGTGACAGCTTAATAACACTAAATCAAGTATCGGCCCGATGTTTTCATTCGAGGGTTAATAACGTGCAAAATATAAGTTTATTGTGAACCGCTGGCGATTACAGCTCTCGACGTATGGATTAATTTATCGATTTTTTATTAATTGGAAAACTTTTATGGATTATTCTCGTACATCGAAAATCAAAATGCTTTGTCGCGAAAATAATGGATTGACGTTAATTTTGTAGTTTCTGAATTGGTTTGATTTTCTATTATATCTGGAGGATTCTACTAGTTTCTTGCCGGTTTTTCTCCCTAGCAGAGCTCCAAACGATCACCGACATTTCAGAATTAAGCAGATCCATTATAGTAACGTTTTAAAAGTGTTTGGAAAAAGGCAACTTTAAATAAAAAAACTTTTGATATTATTTCAAAACAAAGAACGTAATCGTTATGTCAACTAACTTATAAGTTAGGATTTTCAATAAGCGTAAAAACTTTATCATGACGATTAAGTAATAATCTCGTCGATAAATTGTATAAATAAAATGTTTACACGTGCATAGCTCAGTATCTACGAATAAACATGTTTGTCAACACTTTGAAAATGACGGCTAAAGAAATGAAAGGAAAAACCTGATCAAATAGGAGTCGGACTGGCGTCATTTAAGGTTCTGTTCAGGTTCAAGAAAATCAGATTGGTGACTGAAAATTACTGTTCTGTAACTCTACTACCACGGTTCATGGTTCAATACCTGGAGATGGACGGATGGATAGAAAGACAGCAGAGCTTTGGTAATAACATTGCCGAACACACTGTGTGCGACTGTGTATGTAAAACCCACATGATACAAGCATTCATTGCCTTCAAAAAAAGGATTCCTTTTTACCCTTTTGTTACCTAACCCTAAAAACAATCTCAAGCGAATTCAAGTCCATTACAGTCACGACTTCTACAAATCACTGAGACACTTTACAAATCTCAACCTAACCTCTCGTAACAGACCCCAAATATTTACAACCGTATTCATAGAATATTCTAACCAAACTCACAACACAATGAAAACTCCAAAAGGACGTCATAAGCCATTAAATTGAACTAAAATGGAAAACTCCAAGACGTCTCCATTGAATAATACGAACACTATTTTCTAACACTTCAGAGAGCCTGGCAAAGTATAAAACCGCACGTATTTTATCTAGAAATAGAGGAATTTGCTCTTAGAATGTAGAATGCAGGAAGCGTAGTCATATATTATGCAACAAAGGGATGGCTTGGATGTCGACCTGAGGGCCTACCACTTCTTCAAACAGAAGTAGTAAAAGAACTGTAGGTGTGAAAGAGAGATACCATTCTACGCCTGTAGTGCGTTGTCTCGCTTCTACTTCTGCGATAGTTATACTCTAAGGTATGATGGTAGACCCCTTCATGCACATTGAGGCAGTGAAAGTGGTATCGTGATGTACTCTTGTAAATGCAGACATTGCACGGCTAGTATCTGAGAGACTTGATGCGGTGCTGAGATCTAAGGAAATTGTCAGCATTTCTTTAAAGAAAGTTTCTTTTTTTGTGTTCTTCTAGCATTAGGTATTTTTTTTATTAAAGCGGGTGCTAACAGCTAAGCTAGTTTAGCTATTATATGCGACAGTTTTTTTTGCTAATGTTGCTGTTCAACAAAACAGATGTTTTTTACTAGTTTTTGTTTCAATAAATAATTTGATTTAATTCTAAAAATTAGAGAAAATTTGGGGTGATGGAATAAGCCTTTAGTTTATAAGCTTTTATTTAATCGTTATTTGGAAAAGGAAAACATGAAAGAAGTGAACTTCACCAGCAAATGTGAACTAACAAAGGTAAAAAATTGTTATAACCTTTTTTCAAAAGATTTTTTGTTAGGATTTCAGTTTTATTCATCTAATCACATTTTATTCGAAATAAAAGTAATTTTAAACTTCGATGAACCGGGCATCAGTTTTTAAACTGCTACCTCTTCAAAGCAAACAATTGCTATTTCAGCATTCCACGAAACTATTTCAAAAGGCATTCTCTTGAAATAGCTTTTTAGCGCCCTCCACTCCCTCCACAATTCTAGAATCCGTCCAAACCGCCGTACGGGAGAATATTTCGCTGTGGCAACCCCATTCATTCGGTCAGACGGACGTATTGGACGAGCCACACTGCCTACGAAAAAAAGTTTAACTTCGATCGTTACGAGTGAAACTATAGTTTTATGTATTTTTCTTTTTTTACCAATAACTTCAGTGTTTTACAAGGAATTTATACGACAGTACATTTTTGTTGGAGTTCCAAAAATAAAGCATGTTTCGTTTCGGATTTATCTTGTCTAGTGTTTCGATTTGTGGTTCTGTATACGAAAGATTTTGTTTAGCTGTGGGTAAAGTGTCTGGCATCGTCGATATTATTTTTCAGAAATCTTTTTTTTTTTAGCCGTTACTGTCCTATTGCAGGGCCAAGGCCTCCCTTTTTCTTTCTCTTATTAACTTTAAAACTGACGTCTAACTTAAAAGAAAAAAACAAATTATTATCACCTGCGTATTCTACGCACCCGATGTAGGCTTAAAATTATGTAATTAAAATCTCAAAAATACAAAAGAATATCCAATCAACTAATCACTCTAGGACATCCCAGCCACCAAAAAAAGTACTGCGACTTTAACCTTCAGTTAGCCAAGACAAAGAACAACATCTAGGAAAACATCCACAACTCTTGGCCTATCTCGAATCTTAAAAATTATAACTTGACTCTTAAAGAATCCGGATAAACATCGGTTTTATAAAGTCTTTCCACTTTACTGGGACTTTTAAAGGGGAAGTAGTTAAGGGCGTAACTATTTAGATAATTTTGCTGGAGAAACTTGTAAATTATAGCTGTTTCTGTTTTTGTGATATCACTTTAGGTTGTGTGGTGGATTTTTATTTCTCTTAAATTAACAACACGTTTTGTAAAATAATAGTTTGTGCTCGCCATATTTTGCTAATAAGCGGTTATTACACATTTATCTCGTAACCTGTAAAAAATATAATAGTTATTAAAAAAGAAAGTATCGTGTAGTGTAAAGTTCGAAAAAGTTTAACATAATAACAATAAAATGAAATAAGAAGAAATCTAATTTACAAAAAGCAATCATATTACGGTAGAAAAAGGGGACACCCGGATTTGAACCGGGGACCTATCGATCTGCAGTCGATTGCTCTACCACTGAGCTATATCCCCTATGCAATGTTCACGCGTAAAAGGATACCAGATGCGCAGGATACAACTTTAAATGATTTCTTCGGTGTAAAAATGCGTTTTATTTACATTTTTCATCAACATTTTATATACTTTAGAAACTCAATCCCGATCAAAAGTTACCGCCAATACACATCGTAGTTACACAAACGTACACGTACACATACACAACTTAGACCTTACACAAATGTCTTTAAGTTGCTATTACATCGCGCGACAATTTTCAATCGGTACTTAGTCAGTTTTAATGAAGTGTGTGAATATTTTGAGTAAATTTAAGTTTTTTTGTCTTTCATAAAAATACTCATAGCCTTATATTGTTTCTAATAGTTATATTCGTAATATCTTAGAGGTTCAGGAGTTTGGAATTAAAGATGTCTTCTTCGTTTAGAGGCATTTCATCATCGTCATTATCATCATCGGCCCGTAGTCGTCCACTGCTGGACATAGGCCTCCCCAATTGCATGCCATCAAGATATATCTTCGAATCCCAAATATGAATACAAAATGAATGATTATATTAGTTACGTAGCAACTAATTACGAAAGCGCAATTTATGCAAAATTCGATTATGTTATTTTTAACCTACTTAAAAAATTTGCATTACACTTGTATATTTTTCAATGACTAAGGAATGAATTGGTTGTGTTGTGCAAGTAGATTCGTAAACAAATATTAATAATTAATAGATTTAAAACATCTAAAAACCCACATTTTTAATTGTCACTCCATTCTTATTATCAAAATTGATTGAAGTTGTGAATTGCATTGTCATCAGGTTTAAAACTACCGTGAAAATTTCAGCTTGCTAGCTTATTGGGAAGTGTTTTAGGCTTCCCAAACATTTTTTTATTGTAATCCATTTTAAAATCCCTTCGGTTTTTGACGGCACGTTTTTTAAATGATAGCAACGTTCCCGCATACAGATTTTGTACGTGAATGTACATTCTGAAAATTAAGTGGTACTCTTTCTGAATGCGCTGATTTTTAGTTGATAGTGTGACAATGACAATGGGAATCGAAGCGGAAAATGTTCTCTAAATTATTATTCTATAAATGACTATTAAATGCTCATTAATTTTGATAGATTGATTTGATAGAGTATTTACTTTCGTTTCAATAATATAAAGACTAATATTGGCCTAATTGGGGTAAAACTGAGATGATTTACTATGATCTTGACCTCTTATGCATTTGCCAAATGCTTGAAGAAAAATATCTATATCTATACTAATATATAAAGCTGATGAGTTTGTTTGTTTGTTTGAACGCGCTAATCTCAGGAACTACTGGTTCAAATTGAAAAATTCTTTTTGTATTGAAGAGACCATTCATCGAGGAAGGTTTTAGGCTATAAACTATCACGCTGCGACTAATAGGAGCGAAGATACAATGGAAAATGTGGACAAGTATAAATCATGTGGGTAGGTGTAAATCATAACTTATATCTTCTAACCACGCGGACGAAGTTGCGGGCAACAGCTAGTAATGAATAAAACTGAACTTTAATTTTCAATACATCATTTATTATCCAGTTCAGAATAATATTTGCATTAAGAACGCTTTCTAGAGCTCAACTAGAGTTGTACAGTAGCACAATATCATTTAACTGTCTTCGTTAACTTCCTTGTGTTCAAAGAAACAACATTTCCTGAATATTTACATAAAAATTATTAATGGTCAAGCCACCTACCATCTCGCCTTAAATAGAGTGCTTTGTACGTGTGCAAGCGAGAGAACGCGCTTCACGTATAACAGCATCTCTCTTCTACTTTTTCAGCTTCTTATTTTAAGATATGGTGGTAGGTTTGAGATTCACGCAACGTCTGAGCCATTGAAATAGCGATTTAGATCTATTTCTATGATTTATTAATATTTCTTGCTACGTTTTTAGGGTTCTGAGCCCAAAGGATAAAAACGGAGACACACCGCTGCCTATCAGACTCCAACCCTCAGATTCCAATGTCTCACACGCAATGGTTTTTCAGATTTATGATTGTTAACAAAACCATAAATTAAAATTGGATTATTAGGATCATTTTTTATTATTCGTAAACATGAATTAAGTTAGTTCTTCATTATTCACATTAACGAAGTCTCAGGGAAATTTTTCATAAGTAATATTCTGAAACTACTGTTTGAAAATGAAAACTTTCTATCACAATATTTCCTTGATTAGTTTCATGATTATGGAGTATTTTTCAAAACACAAAATTCTTAATTTAATCCGTTTCTGGGTATTTACAGACATTCAAGTCACAAGCACTGTGAAACTAATAAAGACACCCAGACTCAGGACAAGCATTCGCGTAGTGGTTAGTTCATACGCTAGTTCTACATGACAATAGAACCCGTGACACGTTACGCGCTGTGGCTTTGGTGTGTTGACCTCAACTACTCGACTGTCATGATACAAATAATATTCTAATCTCATTAAAAGTAAACCTAGAACTATATGATAACACTTTCGGTCATCATTCGCACGACTTTAGCTGATTTCTTTCAAAATTTACTTTAATATTTTCTGAGCTATCTGAATACGCAATATCACAAATATTATTTCTAAATGAGAAACAAAAGAGACCGTTGTTATTATTAAATTATGCGCGCATTACAAGGTCCACACATCTCCAGACCAAACGCATTATGGAGGCATTCATACCGAACAACGAAAACAAAAATATTTCATACCGAGTAACAATAAATTCAACGCGTGCACCATTTTAAAATTCAAGACAATGTTTTAACAATTTTCAAACGTAAACCTATGGAATTACGTTTGGAGATAAAATCGGCGCTATTCTGTATCTAGCAAAAGCGAAACGATAGCAAAAATAATGCAATGATTGCTGATAATGAACAATCGTGTTATTGGTATAATTGCACCGAAAATCTTACAATTAGAAAATTAGAGAGCAATAATTGTTCTATTATTGTTATCTGTTGCTGTTTCTGCAAGTTACGTAATAGCCCTGCGGGAAACAGCTTTGAGTAATATCACAAAATTGCAGTTTATTTCGGTGCATGCAATGATCTTTTGGCAAGCACACTGAATGCTAATGTGCCCCTCTCGATATTTTTATCGTTCGCAAATCTGTGCTGTCAATAATGCCTTTTATATTGTTCCACAGATTTCCAGTGGCTTTTGAAAATACATTTATGAAGGAACTTTTTGGTGAAATTTAAATGGTATTTCGACAATATGTTGACTTTGTAAAAAAATGTAAAAGATTTGCAGTTTCTATCATGTTTTTTTGTCAATGATTGACTCTTTGTATCAAAACACTACTAAGCATAGTTTTCTTTTCAACCAACTTTAAAATGAGGAGGTTCTCAATTTGTCTGTATTTTTTTTCTTATGTTTTTACATCAGAACGTCCAAAGATATGAACTGTTATTGTTGATTTATTTTAGATTAATCTGAAATATATGTCATTTGGTCCCATAAAAAAAACATCACGTTTGAAATTTTAAACTCAATTGTATGTTTTTGTCAATATTATTTGATTTTCCTATAGACCTTTGACTAGTCACATCCAGATTCGACCCAAAACATAACTTCAGTTGTTTGAAAATAACCACGCTGTATGAGTTTCAGCTACATCTATGGGTAAAAATAAAATCCTTCTCAAGTCAATACACAACAAAATTAAATTAATTCACTTCAAATATTTCCTACAAAGCAACAGTTTGAATGTATAGATTGGCTCCAGTTTAGTCGGAAGTCACGCGCGGTCTTGGAATACGAAATGCATTGAAAAATGACTTCTATTCTCTGAGATATCTCCAAGTAACTCATTTTAATACTTGAATCAAGATGCTGGATCACAATGTAGGTCAATTATCGAACGGGAATGTAATTCTATATCTCGGTTTGTTTTATTTGAAAAGGACGAGGTTTGTTATTGCATTTATATCTTCAACTGGCTGTTGTTTGCGGTTTCCCCTGCCTAAATGTCGGTTATCTATACTAATATATAAACCTGAAGAGTTTGTTTGTGTGTTTGTTTGTTTGTTTGAACGCGCTAATCTCAGGAACTACTGGTCCAAATTGAAAAATTCTTTTTGTGTTGAGTAGACAATTAATCGAGGAAGGCTTTAGGCTATAAACCATCACTCTGCGACTAATAGGAGCGAAGATACAATGGAAAATGTGAAAGAAAAACAGGACGGGTATAAATCATAACTTACATCTTCTTCTACCCACGGGAACGAAGTCGCGGGCAACAGCTAGTATCTAATGTAACGTTTTCAAACGGCCAAAAGATAGAAAAAATAAACTAGCCATCTAAGATAATTATTCGTAAATTTGAACAAGCAGACCTCAGGCTATAATATAAGTTATTAGACGAATGATCTTTCTTATGTTGTTGTAAATAAATTTCAGGTTTGACCATTGAACTTGGCGCCTAGTTGGATCTTACATATTTTATTGTTTAAGTCAACAATCTTATTTTACTGTGTGAGTAAGTATGTTTTTCTTGGGATATAATTCTTAAATGGATATTAGCAAAAAGTTAAATATACATAGAATTATAGTGATACTTCAAGTGTAAATTTTACATAGGTTTTAGACCGTATCAGTACCTACATACATAAAAATAAGGGAATCTTTTGTTCTCCGATGCGATAAAATAAAGAAAAGGCAAAAGAAAAAAAAACATTCATGATTTGGCTAAAAATATTTAGTAATCAATTAAGGTCTGCCTAGACTTTATTTTAAATCTTCATGAAACTAATTTAAAAGCTTCACAGAAAAAGTCATCTTACTATTTTTAAATCTAATTCAAAAGCATTAACTTTGACATGGCTAGCTAGAAAACCACATTTTAAAATTTGCATACACTTCAGACTATCCATTAGTGAGGTTGTCGAGTGCCTTTAAAGTAGAGCCTTTGAATATCGGACCTAACTCCCCACGTAGGCCTTACAAACGAGCTGCTTAAGAGATATCTACATTCAGATTTGCGATTACAGTGAGAGTATTTTATCGTCGGACACTCAAATGATATGAGTACCTAATATATTATGAAATCTGATCGTGGATTTGGTTGCGCTTTTTTACGTAACGATTTAATGCTAATGATATTTTCATTGATCGATTTTTTTTATTTTTTTTTAATTTAATTTAAGCCTCTTGATTGTTCTTTGAAAATTAACAATGACGTCTATCACCAGGTTCTATCTCTTGGACCTTGATAGCTAGAAGATGATCTATTATTGTTTCGGCTATAACAGTAAGTAATGAAAATGACCCCCCGCGACACAGGGATTAAATTATTTAGCACGGGAGTCGTTTTTATTCGAAACCTTCGATGTCGGTCCGACTCGTACTTGACCTGTTTTCAGGTAAAGACTGAAATGTCTTCTGAAATGTAATATCAAAGTAGTTATATAACAATCTTTACAAAAGAAAAGGTACCAAGAATCGGTTCTCCTAATTTTCGCCAATCTAAGCAATAAAAACAAAAGTCTGATGAAAAATGATACCACCAATAAAAGTGAAAGCATTTCACTGTTAGCAAACAAGACGACTTTGGTTATATAAATTTTTACTTTAAATATTGTTTTATTATAATAACTTCCTTGAGGAAGATTCATAACAATTAATTTAATAACGATTTATTCACGCGTATTTATCGGAATTGGACGAATAATTTTGAAAGTCGTACCTGAATACGACTCCAGACGTTAGTTCATAATTAAGGACTCCACTTGGGCTCGAAGCTAGGAGAACGATCCCGATAAAAACGCATAAGTAAACGGTTATTTAATAAATAACTATATTATGGTAGATGATGTTTTAAGGTTTCCAGTTTGAGAAGCTACAACATGTTAACTATCCTACCTCGTAAGGTAAGACGGACACAGTTGTGAAAGAGAGATGCTGCTCTACGTTTAGCTATCTGTCTCGCTTCCACACACAGCTAGTCTAGCAATGAGAGATTGTTGTTGACAAGAACGAAGTTTAACAAGATCATTAAAGTTTCAACCTCATTCAAGTATTTTGTCGTCTTAAGTTTGTTGCAACTGTAAGAGGATTTTAGGACAGGCCCGCATTTGCCTATACCTAACAATTTATTAAAATGTCATTCATTTTAGATACATATTTTCGAAGCGTTGAATTACGTTTAAGAAGACTAGTTTTAGTCGTAGGTGGCTCTGACTGGATACGCAAGACGGATGACCGGGTGTTGTAGTGCTACTTAGGGAAGGCCTGCATTCAAAAGAATAACGGGATTGGCTGACATTTTAGAGATAAAAATAATAATGATAATTGTGGAATTCAAAGCAAAGACATTATTAATAGCAAGCTCAGACTCTTACCGGTTCATAAAACTTTATAAAATATAGATTTAAATTTACAAAGTCACTTCAAGATTACGTCACACCATAGCGTAAGCTACTTCAAAATTTAAAAAGCGTGATTTTTCATAAAATCTATATCAAATTTTATATTCTCAAAACGTACAACCCCACATCTTAAAAGCATAGAAATTGTAGGTCACAAAGCAATTGAGAGGTTAGTGAAGGAGCGTTTGATTCGAGAAACGAAATCCAATTGTTTTATAGAAGAGTTTAGACGACCTATAATGTTCTGAATAACCAGTGGTAGGTAGGTACAACCTACTCAATATAAATAATTGGTTTACTGTTCGAAATAGGACAACTAATTGGATTTGATCATTTAAAAAACAATAATGTTGTCTAGTGAATAAAATAAGTTGCATTACGATAAAAATGGGATAAAAAGATGATAAAGGTATAAAAATAATTTGAAATAAGTTTTAAATTTGAAATAATTAGCTATGTACTCCTTAATTGTCATATATCTACTTAGGAATAAGTAGTTGTCAAAATGTTTCGATCTTAAGAAGTTACGTTTTATGATGTGGTTGTAGTAAAATAAATAAATTTAAATTGTGCTATAAAAACTGACATCGAATGATATTTCAAATCAATACACACTCGTAAGTTTCTAAAACGAAAAGAACACGTTATTGACATCAACTATTTAAGAAAGAGCATCTGGATCCGGTATCTGACTTAAAATATAGCTTGGGAATAAAGTCAGATAGAGAACGTTACCATTTAATGATGACGACCTCCGTGGTCGAGTGGCGTACGCACCAGTTCCAAGGTGTCGCTAGCTCTGAGGCCCTGGGTTCGATCCCCGGTCGGGTCAATATAAAAATTCACATTTCTACATTGTCTCGGGTCTGGGTGTTTGTGGTACCTTCGTTATATCTGAATTCCATAACACAAGTGCTTTACCAACTTACTTTAAGTTCAGAACAATGTATGTGATGTTCTCCGCATTTAAAATGACATACCACTGTATTCTTCAAACTAAGTTACCAAATAATGACTTCCCTTCCGGCTGCCAAATATAAAATTAATGTGAAGCTTAACGCTTCACCCATACATGTTTGACATGCGCGAAAACACATTCATTTCCCCTGAGGAAGGCAGAATTATTAATTAAGTGACGCGAATGTTTGACATGGATATTGTAAGTACACAATGTATCTATGTAAAGTACTGTTTTGAATCGAAATAAATTTAAAAGAGGTATAAGTATTAAGGATACTCATGTAATCTTATAAAGTGGTGGTGGCTTTGCTGTTCTATGCATGGATTTGTATGCAAGAGGTCCAAGTTCGATCTTACCAAATCAGGTAAAGTAAAAAAAAACAAAGGAACAATAAAATTCTGCTTATATTACAAAACTGAAAGTTATTTTGAATGAATTAATGTTTATTACTTTGTGACGCAAAAACCACTGAACGGATTTGGATGAAATTAGGTACAAACATAGTTTGTAATCTGGCTTAACACATACCTAAGGTAGGTAGTTTTGATCTCGATTTTATGTACCGGATCATTTTAGATTTCTAGCAATACAAGATTTAAATTCGCAAGCCTTTTGGAATAGGTAGTATTAGCCTTAAGTATTTAGTTAGGTAGTAATTGCCTTTTTCCTGAACGGCTAGCCCAGGAAAAAGACTACACGGAAGCAATGGGTAATTTTAATTAATTCAAATTCTAAAACCATAATTAAGCCAAATAATCTGTATCAACTGTAATACGTAACATGGCATGAAGTATAAATTAGATTTAGTACCCAAACAGGTCAATAGATGTCGCTACGCTTCACTGGACGATTTCAACTGAATTCCCGAACATGACGAAATGTGTCGATTTAGGTTTTGTATATCACGGTAAATGTTATTACTGATATTATTTGTGGTGTGAACAAAGGATCGAATGAGTAATTATGTGGATTAAACAATTTAGTGTGATTGTTAATTCTAGTGTTGTAATTTCAAACTACATTATTTGTTGGAATAATTTCTTGGATTTCCTGATTTGAATGGGATTGGAGCTATATTCTACATGCAGTGTATGATTTACAGACTGTTTATTGTTTAAATGTAACTTTCACTATGTACTAAAATAATTAAATATATTTTTAACTACTTTTCCGGTTACAGAGATACTACATGGTAACAGGCTGTCATGGTATGTTTTGCGGAGGAATGAAAATCTTGTGTTAAGGAAGGCGTTAAGCATGGATGTGGATGGATATAGGGGAAGAGGACGACCAAAGAAACGATGGGTGGATTGTGTGAAAGATGATATGGCTGTATAGAGTGTTTCTTGTGAGATGACGGCCGATAGGAAGGTATGGAACAAGATGACATGTTGCGCCGACCCCCAATAAAATGATTGGGATAAGGGCAGGGGAATGATGATTTTCACTTTGACTGAAATAAGTTGCTTTACTTTTCTGTTCACGAGATACAAGCAGGTGGAAAATGGTGGTGACGGAAAGACACCGTTGCCTTAATAATAGGATTCCATTTTTACCCTTCGTATACGGAATCCTAAAAAGTAACAACCCTAATGCATAGGTAACATGAAAGTTTACTTAACAAAAACTTTTCCCGGTAAGGCTTTTAATTTCAAAACTCGACTTTTCTAATAGAACTTTCTAGAATATGGAATATTACATAATATCATTTGTAGAGCCAACATTTTCAATGTGTGTTAGTTTTCTGCTTACCGCGCTAAACGTAATTTGGCTTATTAAGGGCACGTGCACATTGTGTGAAGGCTTTGCGAAGAATGCAAGAGTAATTAAATTTTCATTTTAATGTTCGTAGTATGAGGGAAGAAGAAGTGTTGTAATAAAAACATGCCATGTGTAGTCTGTGTATGAAAGAGGATGCTTGCTCGTTGATTTGTTTTTTCAAATATTATTCCAGTAAAAATTTGCTTTGCTGTTACTTTAAGTGTTCACAATTTTGAACCGTACTCAATTTCATTTTATTGGTCAACATTTTTTTTTAATCATATTCGACATTTTGCTTTTCTCTTATTTATTTGGTTCAAAATGATTAATGTTAAATTACATATTCGTTTCTGATATTATGTATAATGCAGGACAATCTCCTAAAGCTTAAAGGTTCGTTTATTTGAACGCGGTGATCTCAGGAACTGCTGGCCCGGGTTGGAATATTTCATTGTTGGATAGACTACTTATTCCGGAACTAGTTCAGAATATCATTGGATGGATGATGAGAATACGCAAAAAACATTTTGCCTATTATTCGATTAGATTAGATTAGAATATTCTTTATTTGTACACCATGGAATTACAGCCTAATAATATTAGCGGTATGATAATGTGTCAGTGCCATAACATGTAAACAAGCCGGCACTGCCGCTACGCCTCACCTGCTAATTAGTTTGCGGCACCGACACGATGCGAATCCAATTTAAAAATAGAGTTCATAACAAGCATACATTTTATTTTAATATTATTTCGTAGGGGTACAAGTTAGGTTTAAGAAGATTTTAGTTTTCTTCTATTTGTTATTAATATTCATATTCTTTATCGCGTTTCATAATCTATATCTATGCTTCTTTATTAATATATAAAGCTAAAGAGTTTGTTTGTTTGTTTGAACGCGCTAATCTCAGGAACTACTGGTTCAAATTGATAAATTATTTTTGTGTTGGATAGACCATTCATCGAGGAAGGTTTTAGGCTATATACCGTCACGCTGCGACTAAAAGGACCGAAAATACAATGGAAATAGTGGAAAAAACAGGGCAGTTATAAATCATAACTTATATCTTCTAACCGCGCGGACGAAGTCGCGGGCAACAGCTAGTGTACAATATAGGTATAAAGTAAAAATGGTTAAACACAAAAGTCCAAAATAGTTTGAGGATGTTGCTTGAATTTCAAAATACAGACACGGTAGTAATAATTTAATTATTGATAATTTTAATTCATTAAAACTACAATCAAACATCCTTACAAAATTGTCCTAAATCCCAATTACCGCGACTCTTAGTACCAATTGCAAAACCGTGTAAGTACCAATATTCGATGTAAATCTATTTAAGACTTAAGTGTAAAAGTAACAAGGTTCAATTTTCATTGGTGCATAAGAAGTAAGTATAAGCTTAACTTTATTTGACACTTAAGTAAAATTCCTGAGTAATAAATCCCGAATGTTCTCCACAAATTACACTCTAATGTGGATATAATAGTCAAATAACATTGTTTTAACACCAAAATCTCAAAGTTTATTACGATTAATGTATGAGATATAAACGAGGAAGATAAAATTCCCATATAAATAGGTATTAACCATTAAAACTCAGTTTTACACCCTCCGGGAAGCTTTTAAAGGTTGCTTTATTAAGCTTTTAACTCTAGATTTTCTAATGCTTTTCTACTGTTATTTAGTTGTAATAGAATCAACATAACTAAGGTATACAACACACAAAGCTATAATAACAGTTTACTCTCTCATATTCACATAACAAAAAAATGCCACCTAACAATTTATGACAGTACCATCCTTTGCTTGACCTCGATGTTTGTTTCCTATCTTTTTTATATAGTGACCAAAGAAATACATCAGCGAAAACTACTCACTGTAACGGTGACAAACGGACAAACAAACAGCCTAAGTCGGAAAGCCTAAAAGTACCGTCAAAATAACGAAACAGTAATTTGAGCATTAATATAATTATCACGAAAATAGAATTCAACCCGTCAATACACACACCCGATCAGCTAACTAAATAATTTGCCTCTGTGTTAGCTCGCGCGCTAATTAATGATGCCATTTTAATATTAATCCCGTGAACCTGTCCGACAAAACGCGTATCGACCTTGTTATTCGAATTAATTATATTAGGTTCTATAACTTAAATATTTGATTCATAGTCATGTTTCAGTGCTTGTGGAGGAGCCCGTTGCTAAGCTATAATCGCATAAGTGAGTCGATCACAGGTTAAGCTATGCTTGACGCGGTTGTTCCGTAGATGGGTGACCGTCTTTGTCATAACGAGTTCCTCCGTGTTTCGGAAGGCACGTTAAATTGACGGGCCTGTTGGTCTAGTGGTTAGTGACCCTGACTGCTGTACCAGAGGTCGTGGGTTCGATTCCCGCCCAGGACAAAAGTTGTGTGATGAGCATGATCATTATATATATCCTGGGACAACTCACACACGGTTATCTGATCCCAAGCTAAGCAGAGCTTGTGTTATGGTAACCAGACAACTGATAAACTTACTTATATATTTCTAAATACATACATATTATAGATAAATTACACCCAGACACCAGAACAAAATATATATATATATAAATTGTAGGTCCCGGCTGTTATTCCTACATCTAAGACAGTCGTTACCGGTAGTCAGAAGCTTGAAAAGTCTGACAACCAGTCTAAGGAGTATCGTGTTGCCTAGGTAACTGGGTTGAGGAGGTCAGATAGGCAGTCGCTCCTTGTAAAACACTGGTACTTATCTGAAGCCGGTTAGACTGGTAGCCGACCCCAACATGGTTGGGAAAAGGGTAGGCCGACGATGGTGTTTTAGTGCTTGTATCGTAAGCAATAGGGTATGTATTAAGGAACTAAAATGGGACATAGCTTTTACACTATTGCCAAAATAACAAATCTGTAATGATGCATAACTCACATTTCATAAAATTTAACATAAATATATTTACGCAATAGGTAAATATTGTAAGCTCCTATAACTAAGTCCTAACATGTCTTTCGCACATGCTGTGCATAATTAATTGGCATGTTGATACAAAGAACGTGATCTCAATAAGGACTGAAGGTAATCTAATTTGATTTTCTGTCCTAAATTCGACATTCCATCCATTGTGGAAGCGAGACGGAATAAGATTTGGAAATAGAAACCTACATAAAAATGCTGAGTTAAGATTCTGTAGGCTTATTCTCGACAGAGTCAGGTACTTTTTCAATCGATTTGAGACCGAGTTGGTACTTTGAAATACAACATTAGCACTGAAAGCGGATTCGATTGAATTCGAATCAAAATGAAGAATAAAACCAAACCACCTTCTTTACTAAGCCTTTGTTTCGCAACAAATGACTCCAAACATCAAATGACTCCACCGCTCTGCTTTGAGACGAGCGTGAGGAAGAGTTAGAATTTTACTGACTAAAACCCACAATTTTCCAAACCTACTTTAGGCTTTGGTACGGCTGCGGTAACCCTTTCGGAAAATCCAGCTGGGCCAATAGAAAACAGAATTAATGGGCTCTATAGAGCTTGCTGACATCCCTTGAGTCGCGCCTGGAACAGGTAAGGGCCTGGTCACTCATGGAATGCAGGTCCTACGGTATTAAAATCCTAAAATTTTATAGGATCTAGAATCACGCAGGTGAAACCATGTACCTAAGACTTGTCTTGATTTACTTTTTGCTAACGGGACTTCTATACATGTAACTAGCAGTTAGCCCCTTAGTTGCGAAACAGCTCTTAATTGTCTCTACTAAACCTAAATTACTGCTGCAATAAACGCTCAAACAATTACGGGAATTCAAGATGTTTTCCAAATACCGGAAAAGAGAGATATCCTTATATAATTAAATTCTCTAACATTTGTACAAGAATTGAGTTTATAAGTTCATACTAATGTTATTTTTTTTTTATAGTTTTGATCATCCCTTATTTATCTTTATGTCAGTAATTCGTATACCAAATATGTACCAGTGCGGACTAAATGACAGAGAAAATCAACCAAAATGAATCTGATAGAGAAGGTTACTTTAGACAACATCCCAAGTCGCCTATCCTTTCATTGCTTTCTAACTGGTCTAGTGTGTGTAACTACAAAACAAAGCACGCCGCGTATCTATTGCTTTCCACAGAAAACCGATTTGCTAGAATTTTCAAACCAATTTGTTCGTCCGAAACCATAAAAAATAGTCGGCTATGAAAAAAAAGTAAACGAATAAACATTCTTCCAATCAAAAGCAAAAACAGTACAGAAAATTAAAACGTGATAAAATTCAAAGAATACCCTTTGAAAATTATTCTACGATACCTGCACACAAGACAGCTAATGTCAGCTTTGTAAAAGAGGTTCACTTCCCCAGAGGTTGTAAAGTAAAATGAGGTAGCTTCGGCGAAATAATTAAACTGTAATTTTATATACAGTATGTTCCAAAATTTAACGTACAATCGCAGGAGTGTCTTTAAAATTATGGTATATTGTCATTCCTTTATCACGTCGGTGTGATGAAACTCGCTTTTTGTTTCAAGTATCAAGAATTTATGGGGGTTGACGGCGAGTTACGTAAAGGCGTGACAATGTTATTTTTAGAAGGCCTCGACTTACAATGCTTCGTCTGTTTTCGCGTGTCTCTTTTGTGTTGTAATACCTACCTGTCTGTTGCGTAATCATATCTTTGAATATTTGTATCGTGTGATTTGAATTCTACAGATAAACAAACGAACATCTAGGGTTACTGAAAAGGTACGGTAATATAGAACACAGGTAAATAATACTATAAGATTTAAGCTTCAACCACTGAACAAGATTCCCTTAGACGTATTAAATCAATAATAACTGCTCATTATAATTTAAATTAATAATACATTTCAGAATGAAATTATAGGAAGGCATAATAATTATAATATTTCAAAAGCGATCACAAAATTCTTGCCGGCAAAACTCTGAATACAATTGTTATCATTAACTTTTTGATATTCCAATTTTACGAAAACCGAATGAAATTGTGGACTCCCACTTCATTAAAACTTTCAAATATACATTCTAAATATCTAATTATTCATTTTTGAAACTTTCTAACTGAACAAACAGATTGTCTTGAACTTCTTTGTTCGTTAGAGTTGGGACGAAATTTGGTTTCGGATTTCGGTTTAATTAAAATTTTATATTGCAAGTATTGGTTTCGGACAAATTTTGATTTTGTCACATAATTTCGGTGAACTTTATTTGTTTTTCTAATTTATAGTAGTTATTTAAATGGTTGAAACATATTATTATGTATGTAAAATACTTATACTGTTAAATAAGTAAAAAATAATATTTTTTTTTATAACACCAGAATTAGTAATTACAATCAATTTATTGATACTTGACAACAGTTTATGTTATCTCATACGTAGAAAATGTAGATTCGGCTCCTTTCAATGTCGGCAAAAACTAGACTGGGTCAAACCCTACAGAAAGAAAATTTTAATGAATCAAATATATTGTGAATTAATATTAGATACTCTATTGTAACAGTTTAGGTTCCAATTTTGCCTCGAATTTCGGATTTCACTTTTTGATGAGTGAGAAGAGTGTCAGAGAAGGTGACCACCGCCATAATTAAACCATATTGTGACGGTAACATGCTTTACTAAGACAAGATAAAAGTAAAGGTTGGTTAATAATTTTGATACGGCTTACGTAAGAATCGTATGAAAATACACGAACTGTTGCTTTCATAAAAAAATATATTTTTTAGGCAAACATTTCTACTTTCTCTTTCGACTATGTCGGGGCGCTTAGCTGAAAACGTCTATCACAGCAACCGATTAAATGCGATTTGAAAAAAAAGGTTACCCATCATATTTAGTATCGTAGCAACAGTTGCTTATTATTAAAACGGTTAAATAAAATTTATCGTTCATAGTTGATAAGATACAGCCTGATAATATACGGATGGATAGACAAAGCCAGTCAATGTTTAACCGTTCGGGTGAAGAACCCTATAAATAGAGTAATTCGAATTCAAGATTATATATTCTAAGCTTATTTATAGGTATATACATTCAGAACCCCTAGAATCCTTCTCAAAAGTCTCCCGATGACAACAATAGGGATGATGACTGGTTATAAAAAGAAAAAATCTAGTTAGTCCCTCAGTTAGATAATGGAAAAGTATAAGACACGTATTTCTTCCTTTTTCAGAAAAACTAGAATTGACAAAGATTAATTGCTTTAAAGTTTAGGAGAGGGGGCTTGTGACGTACCGTTATGGTAAAATTTATACTAAATTGTGACGTCACGCGTAAGTTTCATTCACTGTAATTAGGTCAATTTATGTTTGCGGGACAAATTAAAAAATACGTATCCATTATTATACAAAAAACTACAAGAAAAAAAAAATTGTCGTCATCCCTATTCATGTTAAACTACCGAAACGAATAGTAAAATCACAATTCATTTGTTAAAGTCAACTTCCAAACTAATTTGAACCTTATTTATTACTGCGATTGTGTAAACAGGGACGATATCTCTTTGCACATTCATTAATTTTGCACGTCGAATTCAATTGACGTGTAGATTAGTAGATGGTTAATCGTAGCTTAAATGATTACTGATTCAAATGTAAGCCATCATGTGAAATATTAATAATTGTCGAATTAGTGTTAGTTTTATATTATTTTTTTAAATTTAAATGGAAATCAATTACTAAGACTCCTTTGTGTATCTGTCCGTTCGTCTGATACTAAGTATCTTATGAACCGTGACAGCTAGACAATTCTTTTTTCAAAGATGATATAATAACTGTTGCAAAAATTGAAGTTAAGCAGTGGTTAATCACTTTGATGGGTGGCCAATAATTGAAGGAAATCCTCAGTGTCACAAGTCTGACTCGCACTTGTCGCGTTTTCATTTTTATACTTTTGCAAAATATTAATAAGTTTATTAGATGTGCAGTTTATTGCAGCCCTTTGTTGTATAATAAACGAATTCATAATTATATACTAAACTACGAAAAAAGAACGATTCCAATTATAAAACAGTCAACTGCACCTACAAAAACTTGTAACAGCTTAATTAAAATATTTAATTACAGTAATTAAGTGAATTAATTCTTTAGTAGTAGTGTTTAAAACTGGTTAAAGTGTGGCCGCTTCTGATTAACTGCCTGCAGCTCACCGCAGCATGAAAATATACAGTAAAGTGGACTGTAGTTATTTAAATTTGGTGGTTTCGGAAGAACGCGTGGCTTTTGGTATAGCCTAGAGAACATTTGTAGAGTTCATCGTTATTTAAAGTCTAGGCTAGGTCTAGGTATTTAAAGTCTAGTCTAGGTTTAAGCTAGTTAGTTCTTGTTCTTTTTTCTAAAGCAGACTTGTTATACAATAATAATAAATACGGACAACATCACATACATTGTTCTGAACCCAAAGTAAGTTGCTAAAGCACTTGTGTTATGGCATTCAGATATTCAGATACTCAGACCTCAGAGCTAGCGACACCTTGAAACCGGTGCGTGCGCCACTCGACCACGGAGGTCATCGAAATATGCAGGTAAACGAATATGCAGGTATTTTTAATCAAAGATGCAAAAATAGGGGTGTTTTAATTTTGACGTATACGTCTGTCCCTTTGACTGTCTGGGGCATCGTAGCCCATGAATCTGATAGAGCAATTGTAAATTAAATTTGTTTTGTATGAAAGGTAAATTACGTGCTACGATTTTGAGACATTTTTTTAATGAAGAGAAAAAGATCCAATTAAAAGTTGTGAGGTGAAAGCTTTTACTGACTGTAGGTATTTTTAATTTTACGTTGTATAATTACACTGTTCTAATGTAAAAGCGAGATGACACTATGCCGTTGTTTCACGTCCTCAACAGCTGCCTTGCTAGGATGATACTTGACATACACATAAAGCACTATACGATCATTGAGAATATATTGAAAACATACACATTTTTTATATCAACAAAACACACAACCAACATCAAATAGAAAAGTATTGAGCCAAAGTTTAGGAAACTTTAATGGATCCTAATCAAAGCAACTATTTGACGTTAAATGAAAAAAGAACTAACAAAATCGGATTATCCAGATCAAAAATCTGAGGTAATAAACATAAAATTTAATGCAGACGATTTGAGAACCTGCTCCTTTTTAAAGCCGGTTAATTGCTTGTCAGAGATTTCAAGCTTCTGACTACCTGTAACGACTGTCAAAGATGTAGAAATAACAGCCGGGCGCCACAATTTAACGTGCCCTTCGAAACACGGAGGAACTTTTTAAGACAAAGATGGTCACCAATCTACGGACCAACCGCGTCAAGCGTCGTTTAACCTGTGATCGATTCCGTTATGCGGTTATAGCTAGCCACGAGCTCCTCTGTGTAAAAAGATTCATGACATCAAAATTTAATTACTTAATACAACTTGACTTTTATCTAGATCTTCATAATTATGCTTTCACATAGTGCACTGAAATTGTTCAGTACACATTTTATACTGCACGTAGTCTATATAAATATGAAAGAATAACGCGGGGCGGTCGGGCACGAATCAAATGGGTTTGCAAACTGGAAGCCTCTTGGTCACACGCGCCAGCCATTTGATGGCAGCGTATTTGTGTTTCAAATAGTACACTTTTGTAAGGCAGGTTTGTTTTGCAACAAAACCTATGTACCTTATGTAAAAGTATGGCTATTTCTTGGATAAATCTATTCAACAAAGTTTCTTCGTGATTCAGGATTATTTTTTGAAACGGTGAAACCGCCCGCGACACAAGGATTAAATTTCTTACTTCGGGAGTAGTTTCAAAATAATAGGCTGTTCTTAAGGTGGTATATATGATGTATGTGTTGACGTTGTATGTTGAGTTCTAAATTTTTGTACTAAAAACAAAATTGAAATTATTATTAATTTATGATAGTAACATTTGTATAACAATAGCTCAGTGTGGTCACATGACAATGCCTATTTCGCGTGGTTCCCACTGATTTACTGTCCCATCGAAAAACACCGCAAAACCAACATGAAATGATAATGTTTAATTTCAATTTTGTATTTTAATCTTTGTTTATTGCTCAGTGGGCGTTATTCTGGTAATTTTCATGAGGGTTTTCGTAAAACTAATTAACTTTATTAGCCTATAACTGTGATTATCCTCTACATGATATGATGTACAGATACACTATAATTTAATACTGACTTTAGTTTGCTATTCTATTCGCAATTTTATCGCTTAATGTAGTTTGATCTTTCTTGGGTTTTAGTCTATTGTTTTTTTTAATGATTAACCAGCAATACACATAAAAATATTTTCCAAAATCTGTCCCGTAAATCCTGAGATTACCGCTTACATTGTCAAAAACGTTTTGAATAACATTAGTGTCCATACTCGCCAAGGTGTTAATTTCGATTCGCTGAGCGTTGCTGAAAAATATTTGAATAGTTTTAGCCGATTTAACCGGTAAGAGTGGCATACAACGTACTCCCCTTCCCCTTCCCCCCATTCGCATTCACCAGGGCAAAAAAACTCCATGAGAGTTTCCACTAAATCTTGAAAAAAGTGTTATAGCCAAGTCGAAGGCTTCTCTTGATAAAGTCAAAAAATAAAAATGCTGAAAAAAAAACGCTGGTTCTCTTATAGATTTTTGGTTGAAGTTTGACTTTCAATGAATATTTTTTTGAAATTATCAAATAAATATGAATAAACTATTCGTAACTTAAATTTATATTAAACCTGGTCTATATAATAGGTCTGGTCTATAATATATCGATCGACTTACACAGCTCAGTTCCCAGAATAACGCTAAATTTCCAAACATTCTAATCAACATATTCTGAAATACGAGCTTAGAATTACGTTACATATTTCCCTGAAATAACCTGGGAGAAATATGTTTCAAGTATTTATTATTTAACAGTGAATATACATACCTGTTCATCCCTACAGATATTATAAATGCTAAAATAACTCTGTCTGTCTGTCTGATAGAGTTGACCTTGAGAAAGAACTTAGAATAGTTTTTATCCCGGACTTTTGAAGAGTTCTCTTGGAATCGCGATATAACCGACCTCGACGCGGGCGAAGCCGCGGGCGAAAAGCTAGTAGTATATATTATATTATGTTAATGATTTTGTGGTTCACCACGAAATCTATCAGCGTACATAGAAAATGTTTGAAGTGATACGAATTTTGTTATATAGCGAATATAATAATTATCTTCGAAACGATAGTGACCACATTATGCGAGCGCAAGTCAGTGCTACACAAACTGTTTTAGCTAATTAATGTCCCTGATTCTAAAATAATGTCATCATCATTCCCCTGCCCTTTTCCCAATTATTTTATTTGGGGTCGGCGCAACATGTCATCTTCTTCCATACCATCCTATCGGCCGTCATCTCACAAGAAACACTCTTTACAGCCATATCATCTTTCACACAATACATCCATCGTTTCTTTGGTCGTCCTCTTCCCCTAAATCCATCCACATCCATGCTTAACGCCTTCCTGTGTTAATGTGATATAAATATTATTATTAGTTCCACATGTTCAGTAATAGGTTGTATAAGAATTGTCGTCGTCTAAACTGTGTGGAGACCAACTATACTTTTCAGGGACCAAGTGACAGCTATTCGAAATCGAACGAAAATACATGAGTATTTCGAAGAAATTGAGAACTTTCTCTTTGAAATCAGTCAAAAAGGGTTCAAGTTGAAGAAATCCTTACGTAATTCTGCTTACTTACACCTAGTTTTGCCCATATGTGTGATTATATAACTTTCGTGAAATAGAGTCATAATTAGATAATGCATTGTACACTCGTGCCTATTTCTCGCGATGCATAACTAGGTAACAATATAATTACCGCCTCTCAGTTTTATCTTCTCAGAATAATCCACGCGTAGAATTCAATACGGCAGTCACATTCTCGTCAGCGGGGACATAGCCCGAAGTCTTGCCTTCATATGTATTCAAATGAGGTTCACTATACTCCAATATACTGTTTTCAATCGACTGCAATTTAATTCGAACTTAAGATTCAGACGAATTTAAAATTGTATAGCATTTTTACGGAGTAGCTTATTCGTTTTTGAGATTTGAATTATAGTGTCTTGAAGAAACACAAAAAAAATGAAAATGTTATCAAAATCAAGAACTTGAAATAGAGTTCTATCGGTTTCACTTGTATTAAGGTGTAATAAATAATACGTACAATTTTTTAAATGTCTGTACTGGGAGAAGCCTCATTTTATTAATAAAATAAAACAACAAAGAAGACCTCTGTACGATAGACCTGTGTCCCCGTGCACGCCTTTAGAAAGGACCGGGTATCTTCTCCTGAAGTTAACCCGTGAATGAAAAGAGATATGAAGGAAATAATAATTTAATATCCTGTAAAAAAATATAAAAAGTATCTGACTGACCTTTATATTGCGATGAAAAACATTTATGAAATAAACAAAACTCTTTTTAATTAAATGAATATTTGGTCACTATTTTAACCCAGTTTCGAAGAAACCTCTCTGCTCTGATCGGGCATTATTAGTTTATTTCAGTTATAGCTTGAAGTTCAAATACCGAAAGCGTAAAATCTTTTGTTATCTACAAACAGATATTAAAATCGACATGACCCAGAAAAACAAATTTATAAGCTCTAGACTTTATATAATTATATAAAATACTATCTTATCTTAATTAAATTAAATACACATAAACTTGCTTAACTTTAGAGAGAAAACGTTATAAGTAATAGTGCATTACAAAGTTGTAGAGTACCGGATTTGCCCGCGGTTTAATTTTTCTCCTGCGAATCTGCCCCTAAAAAATATTCAAAATTAAAAGTAGTCTACTAAGCTATCAATTTGACTATAATAGCAATAAAGGTTCATGAGATGCAGCCTGGTGTCCGATGATCGGACAGTCAGCAAGAGCCTTAATAATAAAATTCCATTTTTAGTCTCTAAGCACGAAACCCTGAAAACAGGCAAAACCACTGGTCTCAGATAGTATCACGGTAAAAGTTATGTAAGGAATCTCCATCAAAATATCTATGACGTAATTACATAGTAACAATGGCGGCAGATAATTTCGTTGGTTCACAAACACAATTAGTCGGTTGGTATTGATTGCCGAGTCATTATGAGAATTGCCGCTATGCAGATGAAATAAATAGCACCTAACAAGTCCTTATTATAATTAAATAATTTATTACAATATTAATATGAATTATGACTGATAGTTTTTAAGAAGAAGCTGAATAGAAATAGAAATATTTTTATTGGAACGAAAAACACATTTATAGAATTTATTTATGACCTCCCCACGGTTTCTTCACAAAAACACATTTTTTTGTTTGTTAATTGGGTCGATTGGGGAGGTCTATGTCCAGCTGTGAACGAATAATGACGTTTATTAATTGCTTTAACTTTCATTTTTATTGTACTAACATCAAGTGTTGATATTAGTACATAAACATCCTAATCAAAAGTCGAAGGAAAAACATATTATAAATGTACCACGAAGTTCTGTAATTACATCACAGACTGCAATGGACGAACTCAAGGCTAAGGTTTACTCGCTAACCCCTGTTAGTATAAACCGTAGCTCAATATTCAGCGGTTATCACTAGGGTCACCATAAAACAACCTTTCCTGATATCCTTCGAGTAAATTTGGTTTCGATCGTGGAACCAAAGATTTATTGCCAGTAAATATTGTCCCTTTGAAAAGGATAAAAACTCTTTTCTTAGTGAATTTGTATGTATTAGAAGTAATATCTTGAGTAAATTGGTTAATGTTGTGTAGTTTTAGTGTTGTTATATTTTTATTGAGATTGTTGACAATACGGTCATATAATTTTTGCTGCATTGCTTAAATCAAGTCACATCGTTATGAAAATGTTTTATTGTCATAAAAATGCAGTTCAACATATATGTAGCCCTGACGCGTGTGCTAGGCATAACACAGGCTGTGTTATTGCCTGCGATATTATCGACATTGTTTAAAAAAAAATAGAAATTTTGATATGGTTTAATCCTATATAATGGAAAATGCTCAGAATGTTGCGAAGTACGGTATTTGACACAATTCAAATTTCTTTATTATTTCTATAGATTCAAATCAAGCTTCGGCCACCTTGACAGCTAATAGATTTTATGGAGATTTCAACTTAATCTAATATATGATCACAGAGCTATACCTGAGATGCAAACTATCCCATTAATCGCCTCTCTACAGATACAGGCATACTGAGTTAACCACAAACCGCATTGGATGCAAATACCGTTTAATCTTCACCGAATCAGCATATCACTGTGTCCTGAAGATATGGGGCTTAGATAGAGGATGGAGGCTTACAGTGCTTTGAGGCCGATTCAATAACATCTAATGTGTTGCTTAGGCCTGTGCCGGTTTCCTGTACTACGAGCTCTAGGACAGGATAGTTGCTTTTGTGGAAGCGAGAGGCGCTGTGTAGCGGTGTCTCGTTCGCTGAAGCTAAGCGAAGGTTTTGCAGCTTCATCGGTGATTAAAAATAAATAAGAAGTCCTTCTCACATCGTTGGAAGTTAGATTGTTGGTGTTATGGATGGAAGAAGCCTTTGGAAGTTGTTGTAATGACACCACAATGCAACAAAACAAGCTAATAAAAAAAGTTTTTTAAAATTGCAATCTTGTTTTTTTCGCTTAGGAATCAATTTCAAACGAATATAATCTCAGGGGCATTTTTAGCGTGGCTACTGTGGAAACGTTCCAGGTTCAGTATTAGACTACCTTTATGCCAGCTCTAAAAATAAATATGCTGTCAAAATTTCAGTTCAATCGGAAACCAAGAATCATGGATCAAATTTAACATGCAAGATTTGATTACAGTCAGCCAGACAACGGGATAGGTTAAACTAAACAAAACTTGTAAAATAGTGTTCAATTCAAATCTGAATCTGGTAAACACTCTACGTCTTCGAGTTGATCCTGAAACTGATTGAATTTAAACAAAATCCTGACAGCAGACAGATCGCTTGGCCCCTTTACTTATCGAACTAGTTTAAGTTTTAATTGAAATGTTTGGATGCGACTGTGAAATCTTAGTCTCAGGCTGGATGTACGCGATAAGAAAGGGTGTCACGCTAAAAAATGGGGTACGAACGAATTTATACTGATTTTATAGATGAATGACTGATAATATGAAGGTTTTGTCAGATATAGGCAATTTTAGATGACAGGTCGAGTGTATTTTTCTTGATTAAAAAGTTCCTACTACAAAAAAGTTCTCACACACCACACCTATAAATGTATGTAACCTAACATCTAAGAATAATAATGTGTAAGCGTGTAACTTAATCCTTGTGTAGCGAGGGTTTTACAAACATTAAGGACAATCACACAAACGCTTGTACTGCGCGGGGATAGAACCCGCGACACGTCGCATAGTGGGTTTGGCACGTTTCCGTTAGGTAAAGTCTGTTGTCTGTTGTCATTAACTGAGTCAATTAATTATGAAGAAATTGGTTATGAAACTTTTGTGGTAAGTTATTTTCGCACGGTAACCCTTTCAATAGCTTTGCCAAACTATAAGCTTCAGTTTTTGGGTTCCCTACTGTAAGGGTAAAAACGGGTAGTACAAAGGTTATGCTGTCTGACCAACAGTCTGCAACCAGGCTGTGTCTCATTAACATTAGTAGTAAAGAACTTAGGTTAAAGAACCGACGTTACGGTATGAATCTGATGGCCAAGTTTTTCTAGAAACAACCTACAGTTGCGCGCATTCGAGTCGCACTTAGAAATTTTTCTTGTGATATGAAAGTGGTTTCCATTTGTGTCAAAAATGTAATAAACTATTCCATCAGTTACTTTTAGTCTACGTTGTAACTCAAAATCTTTCAAAATGAATCGTGAACGGAAAACGTCCAAAAAAGCATTTCACGAAAATTTACAAAATGAAAGTCTTTTATCAAAAAACTTGGAAGCAAGTTTAAAAAGTTATTTTTGAATTCTGTAATCTACTTCTTCATTATTGGTTTTCGACTTAACGTGGTAAAAATTAAAATCCTCAGTATTCTTCGGGCATCGTCACGTTTTCAATTCGGTGAACTTGATCGATATCTCGGTCCATCTGGTTTCTTTTGTTAATTGCCTATTTTGGATGTTTCGGGCCAAGGGATACGAAGCTGGATTTAATAACGTTTTGAACCAATGAACGACAAGCTCGAAATATTTACCAAGAAGGATTTCATTTAAAGCGTTTCTTTCTGCTTTTCTCCCTTTTTGCGGAACTGACGCAAAAAAACTAAGTACGTCAAATCGATACTAGATTGCACCTTACTAGATTACTGCCTTGAATACTTCATGTATTCAGGCCAAAGAGGTCAAATTGAGGATTGGATTAACTTACCTAAGTGACATCCAATCGTAATTTTATGAAGGTTGATCTGAAATATAATTGATTAACAGAGTAGTATTCCCATTCGCTACTGTGTGGCATCGCGAATTTTTTCAGAGAATAAAAAAAAAAAGTTTTTTAGTCTATGGCAACTCACAACTAAACGTCACTGATTTAGAGCTAACCATGATTTTGTGGGTCCCATTATGCCAGGGTTCAGCTATTGATGCTGGGGTTGGGGTGGGTGATTATATTTCAGATCAACCTTCATAAAATTACGATTGGATGTCACTTAGGTAAGTTAATCCAATCCTCAATTTTATTTCATGTTGATCTGAAATATAATTGATTAACAGAGTAGTTGTTCAGAGATTGAGGCATAATGGGTACATCTTATAAGCCTGGATATGATGAATAACGGTTAAGGCTTTATAATTATTAAGATATCTATTTATAGTGGCATATTATCCTAATATTAGTATCTATATTTGTTTTTATCCATATATTCTGTCATACACATTGATTATTGATCAACTATTAATTTTCATTTTTTATAAAATTAGTCTGTAGTAATTAACAAATTTTTCTAAATGCCAAATTTGTAAGCCAAAAGGGCAGAACATGTTGATGCATATATTGTCCTTATATTTTCACCACATCAAAAAATGTTTAATACATATATTCTGTAATACACATTGATTATTGATCAACTATTAATTTTCATTTTTTATAAAATTAGTCTGTAGTAATTAACAATTTTTTCTAAATGCCAAATTTGTAAGCCAAAAGGGCAGAACATGTTGATGCATATATTGTCCTTATATTTTCACCACATCAAAAAAATGTTTAATACATGTTTTAGGCAAATAAATACTTCTTTATCTTTGTTCTATTACTGAGATTAATGTAATATGAGTTTTTAAGTGGAACAATGAACAAATTTTATGTTATGTTACACATGTTTATGCAAATAAATATATCTTTATCAATTGTTCCACATATTGTGGAGACTGTGTCCACCAATTTCATGATTGACTATTAATTACCAATTTGTGCTCTTTTTGACATCAATGTAACTATGACTTTTTTTAAGTCATACAAATTTCCTGCACCTTGTGCAATTTGATACTTAACCATTAGCTTTTAACAATGTAACTATGGATTTTGAGTAAGACACATTTCCAATACATAGTGATATTGTGTACAGTTTGATAATTAATTATTCATTATTAACAATGTAACAATAAATTTTTAGTAACAAATTTTCTACACATTGTGTTAATTGTGTCAAACAATTTGATAATTATTTTTAATTATTTACAATGTAATTATGATTTTTTTTAGTAATACAGATTTTCTTCATATTGTTTTAATTTTGCCATAAAATTAGATAATTAGTTACTAATTTTGGCTCTTTTTTAGCGCAGTAATAATAAGAGTATTTAAGGTACTGCAAATATTTCTTATTTATAAGCTATTAATAAGAAATAACAAGATGATAATGAGATATTCCATTTACTGTCAGTTGCAGTTTGTAAGTCACTCAATTATGATTAAAATTAAATTAAAATTTTTGTCACTGCAGTTGTCGGTTCCTAAGACATGAGCTATAAGGCCTTGCAAAGGTAGTAGAACCTACAACCAAACCACCTTTTTCCCTGATTAAACTCAAGAGCATTCCTGCTGCTCTTGCAGATGTACTGCTGGAGTGTGGGATACAGCTGTCAGCAGGTATAAATTTGATACCTGATTAACTGTTTTGAAGGCCAAGGGTAAAACTTTTAATATGGTAAAGTTAACTTATTTCAGGTATTGGTTAAGGCTACAAGGATCTTTAAATCTTAGAAGTTAGCCATAATTTATGATCTTAAAAGTAAAAAGTACATTATGGTTCCTTTCCTTTTTTACTGAGAGTAAGGTTGGTTATCACAATTCTCATCTTATTAATTGTCAGGGTGTGACATGGGCTATGTTATTTAGTTAATGTATGAGAGGGCGGCTAGTACCCATTGAGCAGCTATCCAAGCTAGGAGTTAGAAGATTTTTGTGTCTTGGTTCAAATAAATAACTAAATAATTCTGTGTCTTCAGATACAGGTGTATTGTATGTTTCATTAACATAATATATGTATGTTTGTGTCTATTGTCAACAGAGTTATTCCTGTGCCATATAATTATGTTCTAGCCTATTTTGTCATCATGTTGCTTGTAACCAGTTGTTGCAAGTTCTATTTAATAACCATCTATACTTTCTTAACCGATAAGCAATATGTTTATAATATTGTGTTTTGAGGCAGCTAGCAGATGAGTTAGCTGGTTCAATACAAAATATGGGTTCTGGCTTTCTGTAATACAGGCAAATCTCAATCTGAGTAAGCCTCTCAGAAATCCTTTGTTATCCATACCTAATTCCTCTCCCATCTTTAGAGTCAATGCTGATTTGTGGAAATTTAGGGTTTTGAAGCTAGCTCCATTCTCTAAACTTTCTATTAATGTTTCCTAATTAATAAGGGTGAAGATCAAAATAGGATCCCGGTTACTGCTTTGTTGACACAGATGGTAACATGATGGTTAATGAGCTATCTAACGTTGGCTTCTAACTGCTTCCCCTAAGAGATGCTTTTTGTCAGGGCACCTAGACTGCTCAGTGTGTGTTGTCGGTTAAAAATCCCAAAATTGGGTGAATAAGAACTTAGTGACTTTTTGCTTTGTCATTATAAATATTCTGAAACATTTAGTAAGGTAAACAAATGTTGGGAATGCTTAAAAAAACATATTCATGTCCACTAAGTATTGATGCATATACATTTAGTGTTTAGTAGCATTAATGTTATTGGGTGCCTCACTTCTTAGGGATGTGTGTGTCACATTGTTTTTATTGCTATAGATAAACTTGTGGGGCCCAAAATCTATTGATAACGAAACAAGTATGGTTTTTTCGTTGACTTACATGTGGAACTGAGCACTATTCATGTTACTCTGGCTGTATAATCTTGCAATGTGTTTTAATCCAGTTAATATTATGTTCTAATTGATGTATTAAATGCAAGTCATCATTCTAAACAAGGCACCACACTACAATTGTTTTCGCCATTACAATGTGTCACCATTCTATTAGAAAAGCTTTAGAAACTAGTTCTAGTATACATTTTCTATAATGTTCTTATAGTTTCGGATTATGTAATGGGGCCCCATCTTAGGTCAGTTGACAGCATCAAGATTGCTATTGTTATGCAACAAGGCTAAGTACTTAACTTGTTCTATTATTTTTTGTGTGTGTTTGAACATAACCTCTTGGGCAGGTTCACAGAAGGTTCCCAACAATCTTGCCAATTTGCTGATTGGGCAATGTTTAATATCATTGATATTTAGTATCTCTATAGGAGTTGCATTCTTGCTGTATTTCTGATGTTAACTAGTCTCTATTCATAGTAAACCTAAAGTATTTATTGCACTAATATACTTTAATCATAGTTAACAATGAGGGAAAATCATTTAGATAAATGTGAGTGTAGCCCCTCTGTCAGCCAGACATTTATACTGATTCTAACCAATGGGTGGTCATTCAGACAACAGTTTGTTGGATTTCTAGTCTGTAAGGACTGTGGGTGCTGTACATGGACTACATGGAATTGCAGTAAATTTATATGACATTTTTAAACTCAAAGCGGATTAATTTTTCTGAGTTTAGGTGTTATTGAACCTAAGGAATCAGTTTTATCTTAAGACTGTGCAAGACATGTGATATTGATGGTCCAAGGTTCCCATATCCACACTTTGAAAACTATTATATTTTTCTATATATATTTTTGGTTTTCAGTTAAGAACAAATCTGATCTGTCCGTTGAGTTTGGTGGTCTTAAGAATATTAAATCTTTAGACATATATGTATATAGATAGAAATTTTTACTGTGAGTGCATATTTGTACAGCCCCTAACTCATGAGTTATTGATGGTCTGACACATATTGTTGATTTCATTTATATGTATATTGTTTATGTAAACAATGTTATGTTCAAGTATTTTAAGGTACATTAGTGGTGGTATGTTCACAACATGAAAGACAGTTAGATATATTACATATACCTGGTTGACAATTGCCTGCTGGATGCATGGCATGGTGTACCCTCTCGGGGCCACCCTTCCTGTGTCCTGTTCAGCGAGGGTGTCACAGTTGTATAATACCACTTTTGGGTCCACCTTGCTGTGCTAGCACTTTGGTTTGATGCCGGACCACTTATGTTTTCCACAGTTCTTGCTTAGGTTTAGAGGTGGTATTCGGTTATAACTTTTGTTATACATTCTTGATAGGTGCATTGGTCTTGTTTCTATCTTGAGCCTCGAATCCACCTCGAAGAGTGTCACCATTGGTTCTTGTTGTGGACTGTGAGAACCAGTGAACATAGTATGTTCTTCATCAAAACTGTCGTATCTCGTACGAAGTTTTGATCTTCGAGCTGTCTCGCGTACAAGCTCGGTTATACTTAATGCATGTTGTTCTATCAAAGTTGCGGGCTCGCGTCCCGAACTTTGTAGTAATGCATGTTCTTTGTGTAACATCAAAGTTGCGGGCTCGCGTCCCGAACTTTGTAGTAATGCATGTTGTTTGTGTACCATCAAAGTTGCGGGCTCGCGTCCCGAACTTTGTAGTAATGCATGTTGTTTGTGTACTGTCAAAATTGCGGGCTCGCGTCCCGAACTTTGCAGTAGGGTTTATCAGAGCTACGACGTCTCGCGAAGAGCCTGATCTTCGAGCTAGAGTCTCTCGTACCCGCTCGGTTCATGCATGTCTTTAGTACTTCGCATCATCTCACATCATATTTGTGTCCTTGTTCACTGAACCTAAAATCAGAGAAAACCTCACCTGTTGGCCCCCCTCTTTGAGGTTATGGGTCAGTGTTCCATCGTTTATATTCCGTAATTTGGGGGCGCCCACAATTTAACATCGAGCGTGGAGCATCGCGTACTAGCTCGGTTATACGTAATGCATGTTGTTTTGTGTACTATCAAAGTTGCGGGCTCGCGTCCCGAACTTTGCAGTAGGGTTTATCAGAGCTACGACGTCTCGCGAAGAGCCCGATCTTCGAGCTAAAGTCTCTCGGACCCGCTCGGTTCATGCATGTTTTTAGTATTTCGCATCATCTCACATCATATTTGCGTCCTTGTTCGCTGAACCTAAAATCAGAGAAAACCTCACCTGTTGGGCCCCCTCTTTGAGGTTATGGGTCAGTGTTCCATCGTTTATATTCCGTAATTTGGGGTTCCATCCCACGGCGATGAACCTAGGGCAAGGGCTGCGTACACGCATCCTGCATTAACTCCGCAGCGCCTTTATAGTCTCGAAGATCACTTTTAAACATCTTGGCCAGTATTTTCAAGGCTTTTGTATCACTTGGCAATACTTTTTCGACTTGAAATATGCCAAAAACTATTTAAATAACGTAATTAAAGTGTAATTAACAAAATCACCACGATGCCGTTAAGTCGCGAAAAAAGAAAGTGACGTTTAGTTGTGAGTTGCCATAGACTAAAAAACTTTTTTTTTTTATTCTCTGAAAAAATTCGCGATGCCACACAGTAGCGAATGGGAATACTACTCTGTTAATCAATTATATTTCAGATCAACATGAAATAAAATGTAACCAGTTTACCCATTATAAGGATAGTCGAAATTAACGGTTTCAGAGATATAAAGGATATTGTATTTTTAAAAATACCACTCATACCATAAAAAAAAATCGCTCATTCAACTTTGTTATTCTTTCCTCATATCATATTACAAAAAAATATATATTTTTATTTGTTTTTCATTGTACTACACTCGTTTCTGAAAAGCGTTATAGATTCTCCAAAGGATTGCAAGCTTGAAGATTCTGTTCTTACCTCTAAACCCCGATATCCGTGTGCCATCGATCCACCGGAAAATATTACTGTTCTGTTCAAGACTAATACTTGTACTAAATGCACCAAAACCGGCACAGACTCCATCGTGGAAGCGAGATAGCGCTACGCATTGTATCGTGCTATCTTGCTCTCACAACGGCTGTGGGCTTACTCTAAGAGTCTATAGTACAGAGGCTCTGTATGAACCGGTATCATGTTGTAAATGAGGTGAACTGGAGATTGGAATATCGTGTGTCTTCGTATGGTAGATGTAGGTCGTGTTTTGTGTTGAGTTTTAGGTAATATTTCTGATGAGAGATATGTGTTGTAATAGAATTTATAGACAGATTTATTTGTGATATATATATAGCTACAGTGTATAGTTCGATCAGTTCCTTAAAGAAATACAATAATAAAAAATAAGAATTTTAAAGTCCGCATAATGAAGCAGGTGAATTATGTTTAGCAGATTTGCAAAGACAAATAGAGACATATAGTATTTGATACTCAAATTTCTCACCATCCATTTATTTTCTTTCTTTTAATACAGCTACGTAAACGTAGCCTTCTAATACATTTCCTCTTAAGAGTAAAGTAAGATTTACTAATTACAATCACTAACTCTGTAAGAACGCTCACAAAGTCACAAACATAATTTCTAGGCCCTTTCTTATAGTAATATTATAGTGGGTGCGGAAAAGAGATGCCGCTCTACGTTTTGTGTTGCGCTGTCCTGCTTCCACAAACACAACAATATTATAGGACGTGGTCGCAGACCCTCTGTTCTTGTTTTAAAGATTATGATAAGTAAGAAATCAAGTGAAAACCAACTCACTGTGAGTTCTTAACAGCGCTCACTAGCGACCATCTATTAACAGCTTACAAGGGAAACGTTTTAAATCGAACGCAATACGCCTTTTTAAGATTTCTTGAGTACAGTAAGCATAAAAATGAAACGAAAATGATTTACAAAAAACAGTTTCTGAAAATTAATTAAGCTTAATCACAAATGGATAATGCTATATTGTAGAAAAAACATATTTCCATTTAAGTTTTTTGGCACATTTTTTTGCTGACTGTACTGCCATAATACATTATTATTCGTGCTATTACAAAGATTGCAATATATTCCCGAAAGTAGTCGTTATCTTGCCAAATTGAGAGTTTTTAGGGGACAATTTATTGGAAGACATCTTTTCTTGAAGTTTAATCGATTTAATGTGATTAAAGTAGTAAGTGTAAATCTAGGTCGACCCCAAAATTTGGTCTAACATAGTTTGAATGTATGTACTGTGCATTTCAAGTATAGTTATTTATGAAATATTACTAAAATAAACCACAACCTAAAAAATAAAACAAATTTGGTTGTCAAACTGAAAAAACTACTGAATATGCACACAAAATTTCACGAGAATCGGTCGGTTTATATATTAGATATTTAAGTACAGGTTATTTACTAGATATTTTTTACCAAAACAGTTTTTTTTTTAACTTGGAATGAATATATTCATTAGCCTTCATTTCCCATCTTTCCCATTTAGTTAGCCGTCCGGGATGTGTCGCGGTTTCGATCCCGTAGGACAAGCTTCGAATCTGCGAATGCTTGTCCTAAGACTGGGTGTGTTTTTGCATGTGACTTGAATGCTGACTGAGTGACTTGATACAAGAAATAAATGCCTTACTAAGTAATGTCTTACTACAATTTCACTCCAAGTTCGCAGTTATGTTTAAGAGTTCTAAAAGTTTCTTTAAAATATCTTCACTTTATTAACTTTTGATGTTCCTGTAGGATCAATTCCGATTTTTAGAAGGCGACGCGAGAGCGTAGTGTCTTAATAAAATCACACCACAAAATACCGTATCAAAATCACTTGAAATAACAAAATAAATTACAATTCGAAACGAGAGTATCATTTACTTCCCTCGCTGACTGCAAAATATTACCATTTACTGAGACTCCGACATTAAACTTTCCTTATAAGTAGGTGCAGAACTCGAACAATTGTGAAGTTTTAATTGAAACCTCAGCGTCTCGTCCTTAAGTTTATACCGTTGTAGAATACAATCATTTATATCGTTATCTTCGGCTTCAAACTATTTTTTTGCTATTGCATTTTTCTTAAATACCTAGTGAATTTAATTTAAAAGATTTAAATTATAATTTCTGAATTAGTAATGTCGTGGTTGCTTGCAATTGCATAGATTGATGTGCACGAGATGTTGTACAAGTTTGATCCCAACGCGACAACGCGGGTAAGTGCCTATGTTACTCTTTTAATTATTCTAAGACACCGATGACGTAGTGAAAATGAACATCGTGAGGAAATCTGTATTCAAAATATTTGGATCTAAAATCGCCAATCCGCAATGAAAAGGGCGAAGCTCAGAAGAGGAAGGCTAGTATTCAATAACACAACGGTCATGACGAGTGTTTATCGAGATCATCCATCCGTCCATCCGTCAATAGTTTTGGACCCAACAGGAGTCGTAATAATGAGTTGACCGCTTAATGATAGGATACCATTGACAAACTGCCAAGTTATTTTGAGCATACTTTGATTCCAAATATTGAAAACTGGGTGCTCACAGATACAACAGAAATATTCTTTCGGTCGAAGCTTGGTAGCTGAGTACATAGTGGTGATGCCCAGGTTCTACATACGCAATTTATGAATGGGTAGAAGACTCATTCGAGTCGCCAACCTGCAAGCTCCATAATGAACGAGTTAATACAACAGTATGGAAAAGAGGTTTTAACCTAATAAGGGGACATGCTCAAGTAAGTTTGCGGCGTTACCTCGCTCTGAGGTGTTCCATTAGGGGCGGCATCAATTGTTTTTCTTATGACGTTGCCACGTTCAACAACCGTTTTATTTTATTCCTAATACTCTGTTACTGTACTGTACTACATCACGACTAAACCAAGTTTAGAGAAGGGAGGTTATTTTGGTCGATATTCAAGACATCCATGACGATAGATCACCGAAGACAGGCTAAAGTTTAGCTACATTTACGGTATTTTCTTTTTATTAGTATTCTCCGTCGCGTCCGTGTTGAAACGCCTTAATGGAGTCGTTGACGATCCTCTTCCATACTAGTCTATCCTCGTCTTATCTCAGGGCAGTAGTAGCGGTATCTTCGCAACCGGAAAATATGAAAATACTATTTTGTTTCGAAACTATTTTGATAAAAGCTATGAATAATATGATCATACAATGTGTATAAGTGTAATATGTCTATGTTATTCAAAGCTCATTTGGTTTGAGTAATATCGAATTCTGCTGTATGTATGTAATATCGAGGAATAATTTAAATAAACTTTATTAAATTCAAATATTAGGTACTCACAAGCAATACCTGATACTATTGAAATGCGAAATTCAAAAGCGTTGACCAAATCGTTGAAATACTTCTCACAGGCCAAAATCGTCTGACTTTTTTGGTCATTTTAAATATGGAGCCTCATAGGATGTAGAACTAGTAGGGTTTTGGAAAAAAATGGACAATAATTTTGCAGAAAAATTATCCGAAAATGAAATCACGACCCTGAGTGTTTCGTAAAATTAGAGAAAATAAATATAAATTTTCATGCCGTACCTAGCCGTTGTTCTACTTTTTTTTATTTGAGGCTGTATGGGAAACAGAATTACGTCTTCTGATAATGGTCTATATTTGCTAACAAACAGTTCCATTAACTGTGATATGTGATTTTTTTATTTGAGGCTGTATGGGAAACAGAATTACGTCTTCTGATAATGGTCTATATTTGCTAACAAACAGTTCCATTAACTGTGATATCTATAGCTGATACATAGCGGAGCTTCACCCTTTTTTACCCCTTCCTGCTATTAAAGTAAGTTGTAAAATCGTTCTAGAAGACCATCACTTCCTGCCCGTCCTTATTCCATATTTTCTTTGTTCGGCGCCGCATGTCTTCTTCTTTTGTCCCTTTTTATCTAACGTCATCTCACAAGTATTCTGTTTGCGGCCATTTTGTCTTTCAGACAATCCATCAATTGTTTCTTTGGTCGTCCTTTTTCCCTATATCCAAATTCAACACCTCCTTACCACATGACGCAAATCCCTCCGCAAAACATACCAATAAAATAACAGCCAGTTGGCATAACTTGCTAGAAAACTATTTATCTATTAATTTGTCAAAAAAAAAAACACTTATTATATTGTATATAGTTAATTCTTCATATTTAAGTTTATAAGTTGGAACCCAAACTAGCTCAACTTGAGCACCTTCAAAGTTTCCAAAGTTTACTGCATTAAATAGTTTTAATCTTCTGTTTTAAATACTTGGTGCTAGCATAAAAGCTGTAGAATTTAAAACAAAGCTTAAAATGGTTGCGAAAATTAATTAAATATAGCAGCTATTTTAATAAATTAAAATGAATAGAGTAAGCTTAGTTAACTATGATAACAATTATAATTCTATGTGTTATATAATTGAGAAGAAACACAATTAAATTGAAACAATTACTCACATAATTTTCTACCATTGATTTTAAGCAAAAAAGTAATTATATCGGATTATCAGTATTTGAAGAAGGTGGCTGGCAGCGGATGGATGCGGGCTGCCCAAGACCGGGATGGTTGGCGCTCTTTGGAGGAGGGCTACGTTCAGCAGTGGACGGCGATAGGCTGAGATGATGATGATGATGATCGGTTCCGATAAGATAGGGCTTTCATAAGGTATACGCGTGAGTAAACCGTTCATCATCATTTAAGAATAAACCAGTCTCAAGCAAGCGCTTCTTAATACACAAACCTAAAGGACCTGGTGTAAGATAGATGGAAGTTAATTTAAATTTTTAAAATCTAAAAACTCTCCTTTTAATTGTCACTCCAATCAAATTATCAATATCGGTCTAGCCGTTTTTATAGTTGTAAATTGCATTGTCATCGGGTTTGAAGCTACCTTGAAAATTTCAGCCTGCTAGCTTATCGCAAAGTGCCTGAAAATTGAGTTGAAAAAATCCACCCGAATGACTTATTATATACCAACCACGATGCAGACTCACATATAAAAAAACGTGTGCGTCTTAGGAGAGAAATTATCTATACTAATTTATATACTAATATATAAAGTTGAGGACTTTTTTTGGTAGTTTGTTTGTTTGAACGCGCTAATCTCAGGAACAACGGGTTCAAATTGAAAAAAATCATTGAGGAAGGTTTTAGGCTATATACCATCACGCTGCGACTAATAGGAGGGAAGATACAATGGAAAATGTGGAAAAAACAGGGAAAATTATTCGTCTTCGAGGGCTTCCGTTCCAAAAATCCTAATTTATATCTTCTAACCACGCGGACGAAGTCGCGGGCAACAGCTAGTAATTAAAGAAATCCCAAGAGAAGTCATCACTTCAAAAGGTAGATTCCCTCAACAGCTAAAATTTATACCTATTGTCCCCGACGATCATGTTCCTGGGTATGCAACAACTTGAGACAATTTTGAACACTAATCTGTTTCACAGGACTCAGTTTCTAGTGATTAAGGCCAACTGAACCGGATTCACTCGGGATGTGGACGGGAGACTTAATCTTATGTGATGAAAGATACACGCGTGACACGGTGCGATATCACATATGAATTTAGTAATCCTTCAGGCTAATAAATGTTGACTAAATTAACAAGTATTGCAGCTTAGAAATTCGTAGATTTCTTAAGAGCTAAACTCTTTGTTTTTTTTTGTTTTTTTTTTCCTCTCTTACAACTATCCTTACAGATTAAATCTAATTCGATAGTGTAACTTAAGTTCTTGTTTGCCTTGTTCTCAACTTCTTTACTCCCATTGGTATCGGTTCTCAGTATCAGCCCTAATTGGCTACTCATTAGGGCTGATGCGTGCCAGAGTAGCGAGGTTGTACGAAAGGGGTACTGTGGCCGCGACATGGTTGGATTTTAGCCAGTAAAAGTCTGACACTCCCTTCCGCTCAACCCAAAGCGAAAGGAGTCATTAGAAAATTTCTCATCGGGCAAAAGATTTTTGTTTATTATTCTTGCAAATCTGATTAACCCTTTTGTATGTTTGAGCAATCACGACACCAACTACGTCAGTTGCAAGTCTGTAAGATATTATCAAATTATTGAAAAAAAGTAGCCGAAGGAACATCCCACAAGAGTTGTGTGGAATGCTGCAAATAGTGAAAAAACTTAGTGTGGAATGCTTTTAATAGTGTTTTACGACCCTTTCAAATTTCTGTTAACTAAAAACCGAAAATACGTAGATATGTTAGCTTGTTAAAGTTTTTTTCCTTAGCTTTTTAGGTATGCTCAATGTGCCTTACAGAACCTACATTAAAAGCAAAGGAAATAAACCGAATAACACAATTATTTTTTAAATATTAAAAACTACTCGAGCGTTGTGCTACGCATCTCAACCCGTCACCGCTTCAGCTCTTGTTTAAAGACTAGTCTAAGGCACTAGTCCTGCAATCCCAATGAAAACACGTGAGTAAACCCTTGCATAATAATAACCAGTTTTTTTATTGTGTCATAAATATGTTTATTGATTTCAACTTCTTTACGAAATATTTCATTAATAACCAGTTTTTTTATTGTGCCATAAATATGTTTATTGATTTCAACTTCTTTACGAAACATTTCATTATTTACTTAGTAACAGCTGTAATAATATTTCATTCAACTTTATTCACTTTACTAAGACGCGTTTGAAAACTTGTGATTAAATTAATAATGTGTTCTAAAGTATTTCAAATTTTGGTGGTATTTACAATGCTTTGCATGGGCAAGGGTCAGCCAGGTTTAAGAATCATTGGTGGCAAAGATGCTGAGGAAAAAGAGTACCCATTCGTAGTGCGACTGCAAATCTTACTTACTATTCTTGACACAAACACAGATTATCGTTTTCATGTCTGTACAGGTGCTCTTATAGCTCCCACTTGGACAGTCACAGCTGCACACTGCGAACCAGAGGAAATTATTACAGAATCCTACACGCAAGTGCCTTACATATTGGCTGGAACTGTCACTGACGCGTTGATGAAATTCAAAGACGCAGCAAAATTAGTAAAAAAGTTTATCATACACCCCTCAAATCGTATCATTGTAATCGAAGTGCGTAATGATATAGCCTTGATAAAGAACGAGGCGGTCACTTTGCCACAGTACGCTCGTGTCAGTGCTATAGGTGCTACGACTCTGATTGGATTGGAAGCTACTGCCACTGGTTACGGAATCACAAATGAATCGTTTTTGGTTGGCGATGCAACTACGCTACATAAACCTTTACAAACTTTGGACGTGTTAGTGGTTCAGTGTGGAGAAGTTCAACGGGAAATGTTATTTCCACGACTTTGTGTCGCCAGGCGGTGCAGACACTCGGCCGGTCTGTGTCCTGGAGACTCCGGTGGGCCCTTACTCCACGCTTCAGGTGTAATCGGCGTCAACACCCTTGGTCCTCAGCAGCTGGAAAGATTTTGTGCCAACCAACCAACGGACCCAATTTATGACGTTGCCGCCATAACTCCAATTGATTCGTTCATTGGTTGGATAAGAAACACGATGGAACAAGACAGTTTGTAATTCGATCTGTAACTTAGAATAAATATGTTTTCTGACCGAGTCGTGTTTGAACAAATTTATAGGTTTAATCACTACAATCCATTCGACGCCCCACCCTTTCATTTTTATAGAACATCACTAAGTACTTCGTCATCAAAAATAAAACCATCTATTAGACACTAGCTGTTGAACGCGACTTTGACTGCGTGGTTTTAAAGATGTGAAGAACAATACATTTTAGAATAATGAACAAACGCAGCGTCCGTAGTTTAGATTTCATCCAAAATAATTTTTCTCATAAACTTGCTTCATTCAGGGCTCCTGAGCAGTGAAACTAAATGTGACTCGAACATATTTGGTCATTTACGCTACTGGTTTGAGTGATTTGTGCAATACAATCGTGTTTAATCTTCATCTAAGTGAAGTACACGATCTGTGAAAATTTCCACTTTCTTAGCTACATTTTCATGAAATAGACGAACAGACAGCAGTGCAGCAGCAGTTCTTTCAAGGCTTCATCTCACAATTTTAAGTTATGGACTTTAGCTAACAAAGATATGGAACTCATCACATTGTAAAGCGGAGCGATAAATCACAACTTAACGGGACAACAATTTCAGAATGGCTTCCCTGAAAATAATATTCTCCCGACGACAGTAAAAGCCATCATATTTTCACACCGTCATTATCCTATTTCCCATTGCCATCCATGGCAAATAATATAATTGGCAGTTTTCAGGAAACCATTCTTGATAACGGTTTTAAATGATCGTGGAATTTTGTATCGTGATTTTTTTTCAATTCTTTTAATTTACGTGTTCCGTGTGTCGTTCAGTCTTGTTTTTGTGATAGTTATTTAAAGGTTCTGCACCCTAAGGATGAAACTTGGCTGTCTTCTTGTCTGTTCTCCCGTAAGCCGACAGGCTCATCTCATGGCCCGCGATAGCCACAGATGACGTTTTAGCAACATCTTTATCTATATATGATTTTCTGTCATCGATATATATACATATAAAGAGTAGCTATAATATTTGTGACAGACGGAAATTCAGCGGAGTATTATAAATTATATCATTAAAGTATTATAAAATATATTTTCCGACACAGTAATGACAGTTAGATCAATAATTAAACATATAAATGGTATGTAAGTCTACAAGAGAGCCTTACATAAATGTTGAGGTAAATGAACTAGCGTAGAAAACAGGCGGTTACTCTGACTTCCAGGGAAGCCACATCTTTCGCTCGCTCTTTACAGAACCAGTACACGAGTTTTGAACTTCTTATCATGTAGTTATAGTAATAGGTAAATTCCAGCAGTTTATAATAAAATCATATTGAATTTCTGAAAACATATTTGGACATTGAAATGAAACTACTTTTATGGATTTTATCGCGGTTTAATTTTAGATTTTAGTTCCCGACGTTTCGAAACCTTTGCAGTAACCGCGATAAAATCCGTAAAAGTAGTTTCATTTCAATGTCTAACATTCGCGTAAACCTAAGAAACCACTAACATATTTGGAGTTCGTTTTAGTTAGCCAAAAATTGAGGACATTTTTTTCCCAGTATCACTATTTATACCGAAAATGGATTTATTTTTACGCAATTAATGTATTCCGTCCGATCCACATCGGCCACAAAACCCTATAATAAGATACTAAAAATTACATTAAGCTTTGAAAGTACGCGACAGAAACTAGTCTAGCAGTGGTTATATCAGTAAGCTGCTTAGTTTTTCTAACCGAATGTTAGATCGGAATCTGAGTTAAATTTGATGCTAGATGTAAAAAATGGAACTTACAAATGAACGATATTTTTAGGCATAAAGATCGACTTTGAGTCATACCCATCGCGGCATCGTCTAGTATGTTCAATTCGGCGAAAAACACATTTCGTCAAAATCAATGGTGACATCAATAAAAAAAAATGTTACAATTGCATAAAAGAACGACGACAACTTCTGCCTCAAAACATTTGATAATTTATTCTAGTACTAACTAGCTTAAGACCGCCGGTCCCCTCTACAAATTGAATTTATAATATATAATAATAATCTTCTAATATACAAAATTCCCGAGTCCCGATGTTAGTTACCGTACTCCTCCGAAACGGTTCGACCGATTTTTATGAAATTTGGTATACATATTGGGTAGTCCTGAGAATAGAACAACATCTATTTTTCATACCCCTAAGTGATAAGGGTTGCCCACCCTTAATTTTATTTTCTCATTTTTTGGACGAAAATTATTGTTTTTTTTATATAATGTGGCATTAAAAATACATACAACTAGAAATAATTTATTACAAAACAACGTTTGCTGGGTCAGCTAGTATAATATAATATCCACGACCTCCGGTATAGCAGTCAGGGTCACTAACCACTAGACCAACAGGCTCGTCGAAACTATCTGTGTTCCAAGATTCCTCTCAATCCGTTCATTAGTTTTTGCCTGAAAAAGGAACAAACATATGTGTACAAACTTTCGCGTTTATAATAAAATTAGTAAGATTAGCAGGATCTTTCATTTAGCTCCGGAAATCTATTTTTACAGTGATGTGCTTTAGAGACATAACTTGCCACTGAGACTTCTTGGTCCGACCAAGTCTCTAGCTAGAGCTGCGTGCCTGACATGATGAGGTGCCACTTGCACCAAGAAACTTTGTAAAAGTTGGTGGATTGCGAGTAAGGGAAACTCCAATTGCTCCGTTCATGGATTGGATAAGAAACACGATTGAACAAGATAGTTTGTAATGTGATGGGTAACTTAAAATAAATATGTTTTCTGACCGAGTCATGTTTGAATAACTTTGTAGGTTAAACCGCTACAATCTATTCCCCGCCCACTCTTATCTATACTAATATTATAAAGAGGAATGATTTGATTGTTTGACAAGAATATTATTTGAAAATACTGAATCGATTTTAAAAAAATCTTTCACTGTTGAGAAGCTACATTATCCCCGCTAAACATATGCTATAATTTATTTATAAAATACTAGCTGTTGCCCGCGACTTCGTCCCCGTGGGTAGAAGATATAAGTTATAATTTATACTTGCCCTGTTTTTTCACATTTTCCATTGTATCTTCGCTCCTATTAGTCGCAACGTGATGGTTTATAGCCTAAAGCCTTCCTCGATTAATGGTCTATTCAACACAAAAATATTTTTTCAATTTGGAAGAGGAGTTCCTGAGATTAGCGCGTTCAAACAAACAAACAAACAAACAAACAAAGTCTTCAGCTTTATGTATTAAGTATAGAAGTATAGATGAGGGTTCCATAAGAAAACTGCGATATTGTAATGCAATCTGTCAAATCGAAAACCTATTTCTGAGTACACTGCTAAAATTATTGACAGTTCAACAAAATGATGTTCTACGAGTTCGTAAATCTTTTTAAAAAGATAAAAGATCCTTTATTTATAAAAAAAACATGAGTGTGCAGGTACAAACAGGTTTGCAAGCAAGATGGTATGAAATAAAGTTACGTCCTTACATGTTTTGCCCACACGGGTGTACAAAAATACAAAATTCAAGTAGGTATGACAATAGTAAATTCCTTCTATTTATAAATAACTAACACACTTAAAAAATTAATAAAACTATACTCAGACGACGGATGACATTAGAAAATATAAGTTGATGATTAGGTATTTAGAAAATCATGTAGACTAAAAAAACAATTTTCCATTAAATAATTTTATAGATGAAATTTAAATTTAGCGACTGTAAGTTGTTTTATAGATTTTGGTATTTTATTAAATATTACGGGTACAAGACAAAAACACTGTTGTGCATTAGTGCAGTGTTGGATGGTACAATACGTAGACTATCGTTATCTCTTCGGACGACTACATCAGAAAGACTGCTGAATAAATGAGGATTTATTTTAACAAAAATAGCTACTTCATATATGAACAAGGTTTAGTATCTACTAAAACGTCCGCTACGGTAGGATATATCTAACTACTAGCTGTTGCCCACGACTTCGTCCGCGTGGACTTCAGTTTGCAGTCTTCGGTGGTCCCCGTTTCCATGAGAATGCCGAGATAAAATGTAGCCTTGACCCCCATTACACCACTTAAATTCAGACTACCTTCGTGCACATATTTCATTACTTTTAACAAATAATGTTTATAAAAAGAGTTTTATAGCTATAATAGCTGTCCTATGACAGGCGTCAAAATATGTCAAAAGTTTGACAGGAAAGTAGGTAGAGTAAGGTAACGGTTCGTCTTTTCCGAATTTTTTTTCATATTTTCCCACCGTTTAAACCTTCCCTGAACTGCAACCAATATTTCAAGACCAAAAAAGCCAAATTGGTTCAGCTGTTCTAGAGTTTTAGCGAGACTAACGTACAGCAATTCATTTTTATATACAAAAAAATAAGAAGATTTAATAATATAAAGATATAGACCGCCATTGTACCCTAACACCATATGTATTATGAATCACTGCAGCAATCCCATGGTGTACAATAAATAATATTCTATTCTATAAATATATAAATAGATATAGATTAGGGTTCTTTGTGAAAATCTCGACTGACTAGCTATAATATTAATGATACAGCTTGGTGATAAACGGACGGACAGACGGACAGTCAGCGGAGTTTTAGTAATTGGGTTCTGTTGTTAAACTTTGGTTACGTAAAGCATGAGCATGACTTAGATTTGGTTCCCTCTGGGTCACAGGACCAAGGAACAAACATCGATGCGAACACGATAGCAATCAATTGCAATCTTTGATTGGATCTCAGATCTGTCAATAAAATAAAGTTTATCAATAAAACTTACGCAAACATACGTCATCGGAAAACTTACCCCATTCAGATTGGACAGACATGTGATACGGGATCCTTGCTTTAATTTGTTAAAATCTTTGTGTATAACTAGACCTTAGAGTATAAGTTAAGATTTTCTTAAAATCCATATTAATTTAAGTTGGACAAATAAGGTTTTCAAATAGATTAAAGACTGAATTAATTAACTGTTTTTTTATTCTGACTGCAAACACTTGTACGGTTCCCATCACTACGTAGAACAAGTGTTTGTGTGATCCACGAATGCTTGTTCTAAGTCTGTGTGTCTTTGTAGTCGTGGTTAAAATGTTTGTGAAAACCGCTATGAAGAATAAAATGTATTTTAGACATCTATAATGCCATTCTTGGTGTTAAATAACATGACCATAATCGGACCACCACACTGCATTCCAAAACTGGGTTAACAGACTTAACTGGCTAAAATGGAAATAGCTGGGACACGTCAGCCACATAGACAGTGATCGCTTGCCTAAACAAATCACCACAAAATGGGAACCAGTGGATGGACGACCTAGGAAGCAGTAGCTCCAAGATCTAAAAGCCTACCGTGTGAGCTGGTTAATTGTGGCATATTAAAGAGAACTTTTGAAGGATTTGGAGGTGGTATTTTTCCCGCAGAAGCAGTGGGTTAGCATAAGAGAATCGATCACAGGCTAAGCTACGCTTGACGCGGTATCTTTGTCTTAAGTTCTTCAGTGTTTCGGAAGGCACGTTAAATAGTGGGTCCCGGCTGTTATTCCTAAATCTTTGACAGTCGTTATCGGTAGTCAGAAGCTTGAAAGTCTGACAACCAGTCTAACCAAGAAGTATCGTGTTACCCAGATAACTGGGTTGAGGAGGTCATTTAGGAAGTCGCTCCTTGTAAAACACTGGTACTTAGCTGAATCCGGTTAGACTGGAAGCAGACCCCAACATAGTTGGAAAAAAGCTAGGCCAATGATGGAGGACACAGTGGTTTTGATAAAAAATAATCCCATCGGTAACAATATACTTAAAAAAACAATACATTATTATTTTACAATTAACACGAATCGAAAGCTAAATATTTACGCAGTCGATATTGAACATAAACGAGTGAATACCGATGATATGTAATTATAACACGTCAGCAGGCTGTGAATATAATTGAAATTAATATTGTCAAAACAATTGCATTCATCAATACATTTCAATTAAACTTGTTTATCGACGCCGAACGGTTTCATGGACTGGTAAACAACGGGAGTTAGCTGATTACAACAAACACAGATTATGTGGAATGCTATCGATTTCTGGGTATTGGTTATCAGATACGGTTACATTAATTAAACGTCTGATTTTTGTTATCAAACAATTTTGATTGCAACGCTATATAAATTAAAAGTATATAAAAATTGTTTTGGAATAATTTTGTAATAATTGCTTTTATTACATTATAGAAGTTCTAGCATTTATGTGAATGCAGAATTTATTTATATCGCTATCGATGCAGTATTGCATTAAATAAGTTTTCATCTTACGCTTTTTCGATCAGCATCTCGTTTTTACCCATACAAAAAAAGTGCTCAGCGCTGCTAAAGAAGTTTTCGCTTCAAAAAAGCAAAATTTTGTTAACTTAAAACACCATTTAATAAACTAACTGTCTTTCATTAGGATTTCAAGTGTCATTTTCTTGTCCCCCCCCCCCCTTAAAGCCTTTTTAGAAAGAATACACAAAACAACTTTTATTTCGTTTATGTGTGTGTCAGCCCTTATTTGTAGCTAAAAGTATGAAGTACTGCAAATGACTAATCCAAAAACTGTTAACTCATTACAAAATACATTTGTATTTTTTTTATCTCCTTAAAAACAGTCTGACAAATATATGGTTGGTCTGGAACAATCCCGTCCGTCAATGCATTTCAATTTAACCGGCTTGGTCGTCTCTGGCAGAATTTCACGGCGCTGTAGGCACTGCCCGAAGTTAGCTGATTGCTTTTACTGCAATCGACCGCAGGTTTACAACTAAGACAAGAGTTTAAAATAAAAATCAAACACGTCAAGTGAATGTTACCTTGTAAAATAGTTTTTTCCGATTTATTATAGCGAAAATTTCATCTAGGCACCACAGTTTATGAGATACAGCCTGGTGATAGACCTGTTTGGGTAAGAATGCCAAATGTGACTGGAAGTAATTTAAATAATAATATTAAGACTAGTTTTGAAAAACTCCGAAAAAAAACGTCAAGAGTCTTTTGACTCTTAATGAAATCGTAAGCATAATTTACTTTAGTCAAATAGATTTTTAATCAAATATTTTAATGTGAAATAAAGAATACAGTGACTATTTCAGAAATATCTTCAAATAATACCAAAGTCTTTTGGCACTCATTAGAATCTATACTTCATTAAAATGAAAAGGTTAAAAACACAGGTATTCAAAAAGGCATCCCCGAAGAATTCGCTCTCAGCCAGTGAAGCATTAAAAAAAGCAAAAAAGTGGACCTTCGGAAGAGGGACCGACCCCACAAAAAAAAAACAATCTCCCTTTACAAAAAAGATCTTATTAATTTTAAACTCCTATTAAAATGCATGCATTTTTTTACAGGTCATTAAGAATGTGTAAATTAACGTCTGAGAATACTTTTTACTTCGGCTCCCATAACTTCCGCAAAATTTACAAGAAAATTATGTAAACTTTTTTAATTTGATGTGGCGCGGGACTTTAAGTGCTTCCTATGCATTTTCATCGCTTTTTCTCATACAATTCTTTGAAAACCTAAATATGAACAAGTGTGCTTCTCATAATTATATGTTTACGTTACAATTTCTGACTATTGTGGACATTTATTAAATACTAGTTGTTGCCCGCGACTTCGTCCCCGTGGGTAGAAGATGTAAGTTATGATTTATAACTGCCCTGTTTTTTTTCACATTTTCCATTGTATCATCGCTCCTATTAGTCGCAGCGTGATGGTTTATAGCCTACAGCCTTCCTCGATTAATGGTCTATTCAACACAAAAATATTTTTTCAATTCGAACTTGTAGTTCCTGAGATTAGCGCGTTCAAACAAACAAACTCTTCAGCTTTATATATTAGTATATAGATTCTGTGTTGGAAATAATGTTAACGGGGTTCAATCACGTACTTTAATAATACAACAGTAGTAGTACATTATCAATTGTTTCTGTTATTCCTCACTGGCAAAAACCGTGGCAAGTTCATTTTTTTGGTGTATAAAACCGACAAAAATGTATAACCTTATAAAGTTTTTGAAATTCAAGAATTGGATCAAAATATGACTAGGTTGGTCTTGCAAGATGTATTTGTGTGTAACATGGTGCATTGTCCTAAACATCTAAATAGCAAACACACACAGAGAGAACATTATTAAGACACACAAAGCAGGTTGCAATGTCAACTAAATATTCATTAAAACGCCATTTATCCATTGAATAGCCGTAAGTTGTAGACGCCTTGCATTTTACCGAAAGTCCGAGTTTTAAAGTTTTAAAACGGCAGTTTACGCTAACGTGCAACAGAGAAAAAAAAGGAAAATCTTTGAGAAAGTGCAAAATTAACTACCAAAACAAAGTATAACCGCTAAGAAAAGTGGTCAAACAATAAAAAGGGATGCAGCAAATAAAACTACGTCAGGCCAAGCTTGAGCTTGATTCTTTAAAGAATTTCAATAACATTCAACTAGTTCTACTTTCAACAACTATTCAGTATCTAAAGTGTAAACAGGTTTGTTATCAACCTCTTGTAGAAATTGAAATGAAAAACAATTTATATATTTTTAAAAAGGAAACTTCATTCGATCCACCGTAACATGACCCCAGGTGTTCTATTAAGCTTGTCTTTTAAAGATGCGAATTTTGAACGAAGACGGGGTGTAAGGGGTCTGGTTAGGTTGGTGGAGTTAACCCTGTGCTATTGAGGTCGGGCAACAGATAGAAGGTACGGAATTTAATTAATGTAGGTAAAATTCTTTTACTAAAAATACGGTTGTTACGCTACAGTTCGGTACGTAAAGTGCTTTGGAATTTTAAGTGTTAATAATGAGGGCACGGTGTATAATTACGGCTGTCGGTTGCAAGTAAAATCCATTTTGCTTGTTGCCTCTAATTTATTAGGGTAATTTTTAGGTGGAAATTCTAGTGCTTCTTACGTACAAGGCAGTGTATCTTTACTAATGTGTGATTTGTTAAGTAAATAGTTTCGTTTTGAAAAAAGAGGATCAATAGCTGTTTTTTTATTATTATTAGTTCCGATTTAGAATAGGAAAAACTAGTGAAGTGCGTTTCTAAGTCGCGTTATTAAGGATTAAGCTAAAACTTTTCAGCCCATCAATATTAATATGAATTATTTATGAAAATTATGTTGAACATTCAACTATACAGCTATTACGGATAATGAGATACAACCTGGTGAATAGACTTACGAACAGGCAGCGAAGCCTCATTAATAGGGTTTCGGTTTTACCTACTCTTTACGCATAGAACCCAAAAAAGGGAAATTATTTTACTTTTAGTTTTAGGTAGACAACTAATAAAAAAACCAAGTTAAAAAATAATACTATAGTGTACACATAAAAGTGCTCACGCAGACAGTTTACCTGTCAACACAAAAAAAAATATGTCACCAAAAATTCCGAACAGAAAATTCCAATCAACCATTTTAAAATCCAGCTTCATATTTCTATGGAATAGCGAAAACTCATAGTTTCCCATAGGTTTTGTAGCCCACCACAATTCTGTCCGCCACAAGAGAAACCACCGCCCGCTGCAAAACAAAGGCCTATCTGCGTTTTACGTTGTACCTTCATGAGCGAGCACATCTGGCTTTTTAAAAAGCCAAAAAACCGGTCAAGTTCGAGTCGAATTCCGATTTGAATGGTACTATAATAATAGGGATGATGACAATTTTTTTTTGCAGTGTCTGTCTTGTAGTTTTTTGTATAATAATGGATACGTATTTTTTAATTTGTCCCGCAAACATAAATTGACCAAATTACAGTGAATGAAACTTACGAGTGACGTCACGATTGAGTATAAATTTTTCTCTATCGTTACGTCACAAGCCCCCTCTCTCTTAAACTTTAAAGCAGTTAATCTTTGTCCAGTCTAGTTTTTCTGAAAAAGAAAAAAATACGTGTCTCATACTTTTCAATTATCTAACCGAGGGACTAATGAGATTTTTTCTTATTATACCCAGGCCTCATCCCTATTATAAAAAAAATCTTTATAGCGGGCTTAGTAGCAACGAAATAGTTGTGTTTTGGCGTTTTAATAATCATTATTTAATCCTGATTTTTTTTGTTCGATTTGTAGATGTGTATCTGCAATATTTAAACTTTAAGTTCACACATGTTATATTATTTATAATATTTTATAAGAATAACATAATAAAATTATTTTTTTTACTAAAAAAAATAAAAGAGCTGTTCATCAACAAACTGTTTTATAGCTAAGCAATTTTTATTTCTGAGTTACTGTATGTGACTTTGATAAATAAGTGAAAACTCTTCTATAAAAAAATAACATTTTAGCTATCATGGTTCATAAGATACAGCCTTGTGACAGATAGCTAGAGGGATACACAGCAGTCTTACTAAAATAATCCCGTTTTATCGTGTGGATACGGATCCCCAAAAAAGAATAAACGATCCACAAGGAATTCGCGTGAAGTGTGAATTTTAAAATGAAAATGCATACCTGTGCTGAAATTTAGTTTACGCTCAAGACAAACGTTGAAAGCAGCTTAAAGTGCAGGTTCCCAAAATGTGAAGGATTAATAAAAGTTTTTATTGTAGAAGCTAGGTTTCTGCGTAAACTGTGAAAGTACAATTTGGCAATTAAGTTGACTGTGTTTACTTAATTTAACAGGTCAAGTACTTCCAAGAATGGATATTTAAGTCAACTTTAGGGTAAATACGATTTCCACATAGCCTCAGATCACTCTATCTTACTGTCACTCCCACCCACTGTCTATCATTAAGAATGAGAAATTATGTGAGTGTGTTCATATGTACGCTTGTTACTTTTTTAAGGCTTATTTCGATTAAATTAAGCACCATTTTAGTTGACATCCTGGATAAAAATAGGCTTCTTTTTCCCGATTGCATGTGCAGACAATACGTAATAAATTTATACATTCGTTTAACAGAACTGAAATATTTAATCCTTGTAAAGGGAATGTCATATATAGAGTGAATTTTCAAATTAAATTGCGTACCTTTCCAAAAGTGATTGGTATTTGACAATTTGGTGTTACGGGCTTAACAATGGTATTGTTTTTCAGTCGCGGAGTTGTATCGACGTAATAAAATGAATGACGTGTGAATTCTACCTTCAGGGTGTTGACAATTTAGAGAAATTTGTTTGGAGGAACTTTAAAATAGAATCCTATAACTGAGGCTCCGATCGTCCGTCCATCATTAGGCTGAATTTCATGAGTCGTGTAGCTAGTTGAAATTTTACCTTTTTTTGTTAACCTTTCTATCAACCTTCTTGATGTTGTATCCCAATTAGTTTTGATCTTTACCATCATAATATTACGCACCATTAAAGCCGTAGGTTTGCACGCTGTAGTGATCAAGTGAAGAAGACACTATTCAAAGCATACTGCCAGTCTTTCTACACGTGCAGCTTATGGATCAGCTATTCGCAGCGGGCATACAGCGACCTGCGAGTCCAGTACAATAATGCGTTCCGGGTGCTGATGGGACTACCTCGGTTCTGCAGTGCGTCTAGCATGTTTGCGGGGGCTATCATTGACGGCTTTTCTGCAATAATGCGTAAGCGTTGCGCCTCCATGCTTGAACGGCTGCGATCCAGTACCAATAGCATCCTGTGCGTATTATCTGACCGATGGGACTCACCGCTGCTCAGGCGATGGGTGCAACTTCACACAGTAAAATAACCATGATCGCATATTGAAATTGCGGAGCGTCACATCGGACAGTACATATACATATATATAATTGTAATTAAACCATGTTTACTAACACTAGTTCTTAAGTTGTTTTTTTTTTTTTTTTGTGTGTAACTAACCAAACTATGGATACTGGTCCGAAATAAAGTTTTTATTATTATATTATTATTATTAAAAAAAGTTCTTAAAAGTAACCAAACTTTTTAAAGCAAACACAAATAAATATCACCAAACACGTGTTGACAACACGATTAAAAACTTCAGGAAACCTGCTTCGAAAAACATAAACAGCATTTTACGTTTTAAAACTGCTAATAAAGTTTTAGATAGAAAAAAGTACGGGAAACTGCTAACGTTTGGAAGCTTGCACGGTAACCACTATTCGAACGGCAACATTTGGTACTCGCTACATTTTCCCTTTACAAGAGTCCCGCGTTTGGTGCAGACTGTACGGCTAGCAATAAGATTTTGTAGCTGCAGTTCTATTGCCTTAGAGTAAAGGCTGAGGAATAACGTCACATTATTTTGTTGACCCGAAATTCGACGGCGGAATCAGGTTGGCGATTGCGATTGTGGTGTTTATTCGTTTGTTTTCAGGTAGGGTGGACCTTTGAGTGTAGTTAACAATCGATATAATATGTAATTACATGATATACTAGCTGTTGCCCGCGACTTCGTCCCCGTGGGTAGAAAATATAAGTTATGATTTAGCTATACATGCCCGGTTTTTTTGCACATTTTCCATTGTACCTTAGCTCCTATTAGTCGCAGCGTGATTGTTTATAGCCTAAAGCGTTCCTCGATGAATGGTCTATTCAACACAAAAATAATTTTTAATTTGGACCAGTAGTTCCTGAGATTAGCGCGTTCAAACAAACAAACTCTTCAGCTTTATATATTAGTATAGAAGTATAGATTGACAAACAATTATAACAAAAGTCAAACACAAAACTCTATTAATAATTATAATCTATAATTCAAAATATCTCTACAGCTAAACATTTTTTTATCCAACGTTGGTATTTTCTAAACTATAAATAAGGAATGTCAAGAAGCTTCGGGCTGACGGCCATGGCCGCTTCATACGCATAATAGGATAAACTATGCATAAAATTTGATATCAAACATTTTAGAAGCGGTTCCGTCACAATGTTACATAAACATGTGTTTAAAATAATTTGCCCAATTTCCGTTTGCAGAATAAATCCCTAAATCTTTATTTTTAATATTATAAATGTGAAAGTGTGGATGTTTGGATGTTTGTTATTCAATCACGCAAAAAAGGCAGAACAGATTTTTATGAAATTTAGCATGCATATAGCCATTGACATGGAAAAAAACATTGGCTCAGGCCTTTTATCCCGATTTTTGAAATACTTCCCGAGGGAAAGTTGAAAAGGTGTGTAAAAGCTATATTATACTCGTAAGATCACTAAAGTGATGTATTTCCATCGAAACGGGGATCACCGAACGCTGTAAACTAAAGTCAAGGCAGACGGAGTCGAGGGCAACAACTAGTTGCAAATATGACTTCTGATGAATCTTAAGCAAAGTCTAAAGAAAATGTACAAATGGCCAAAAATAAGAATTATGTATTCGTGATATTCATTTTCGACAGATTACCGTATAAATTATGTATGAAGTTAATTTTTCTGTCGGCTGGAAACTTCTTAAATCATGATTATTAAAATTCATTGTCATTTGTTGTTTTTTCTTTCTAGCGTGCCTTTCAATGGCTTCTTATTTCACTATTATTTTGGTTTGGAACTTAACCAGATATTTATTTGCGTTTTTAAATTATTTGTGTTTTTCTAGGCCTTTCTTTCAATTTTTCTTGTTTTAATATTTTTGCTTCTCATTATTTTTTTATCACCTGTACACTTATCTAAATAGGTATATTTACAGACAAGTGAAATTCTTAGCCCCCACTCCCATTTTTTTATTGATTTATAAAATCAAAATATATTCAACATTTTCAGAAAACTACCTGAATAGCATTAAGTCCGCCATTGTACTTATTTATGTACTGTTTTTAAGTATGAGTATTAAATAAATGTAAGATTTTAAACATTTTGTTTGTCAATTACCAAAATGATGCTACAACTGTTTATGATGCGACTAAATCGTTCAATGATGTACCTGTTTATCTCTTCAAATTTATACCAAGCAAGGATTAACTGTGTTTCTCCGTTTTTCTACATTTCCATGCTACCTTCACGTCTGTTCATTAGCGCTCATGAGGTTTCAGACGACTGCCTACCGCCATAATCCTTGCCTATTCAAGGGGCAGAGCATTCACGGTGGATCCACATAAAAAAAAAACAATTGAACCCGCGTCCATTTCACTTGGCTTTTGCCTCATTACCTAGCCTTTTGGTTTGCCAGCCTTCAAAGGGGATTGCGAGTGTGTATAGCTCGGAATCTTTCCATACCGCATCGGCACATGGGTTTTAGCTGTTGGTGCAGAAAGGTGAGGAAAAGTGAGGTCGGAATATTCTTGACAGTCAATTTTTTTATTTGGTTGCCAAATGGTGAAAACGGAACCCAATTTCTAAGGCTATACTGTCTGCCAGTCTGTTTTTTTTTTCCTAGCCTACTGTGTCCCAATGCTGGGAAGGGGCATCCCCCAAATCCTTCCACGACTCTATTCTGGGCCGCATAGAACCAGCCTGGTTGGTAAGCGTTGAGGTCATCTCGCCACCAGCTTCCTAGGTCGCCCACAGTCGCCAGTCTGTTAATCTGACTATATCGTAAACTGTAATAGAGAGTTGTCAGTTTAATAGAAGATATATTTCGGTTGAGTTTAATATAAAAATTAATAAACAACATTCATATTAATATGAAAAAGAGGTTAATAGGTAGTAGAAGATGTCACAAAACCTATGACCCAGCCATTTTCTTTCTTGAACACTTGAACTTCTTATTAAGAGTATTCTGTAAAAATATAAAACAATAGTAAAGTTTATATAATGTATACGTCATTTTGAAATGTCATTGTTGTAAAATATTTGATAAGAAGTTATATTTTGAACATAGTTTCTTTTTATGACGTTGGAAATACTTACTTATGATTCAACAACGAACATAAAAATATGTCGCAATTTAAAATTGTGTTGTTTATAATGTTATGAGAGATTGAGTAACTGATTGTAACTTTTGATTCGATTGAGTTTTCAAACTTACAATGTTTTTGTGTAATTGTTAAAGACAAACACTATATGTATAATAAAACAATAAAATAATACATCATTTGTGAAATTTTCAACTATCTACTCGTAGTTATGATGGCTCATGAGATACAGTCTTGTGATGGTCGGGTAGATAGACAGCGGAGCAACAGTGATAGAGTTCCGTTTTTATTCTATAGGTACGGTACCTTAATAACATAATGAAGAAAACCACACGTAAAGATACAAGATAGCTGCACAAAGAAACAGAGAAAACGCACGCATAATCGTAACTCAGGAAATAGACAAAAAAATAATAGATTTAAAAAATCTTAAAACCACATTTTTAAATATACATTCACATTTTATCAACAACGTCCAGCCATTTTTATAGTTGTAAATTGCATTATCATCGGGTTTGAAGCTAACCTGAAATTTTTAATCTGCTAGCTTATAGGAAGTCCCACAAAATTGAGTTGCAAAAAAAACCAACCGGTACGACAAACAAACAAACGAACAAGAAAGTGTATAAAAACGTGAGAAAAACAGACAAACAAATAAAACGTATCGTTAACCAGTCTGATTGCATTACGAGTACATACGAGTACAGCAAACCCATTTCTAAACTCCCAAACTTTACTTCGTACATATCAGTTTCTAGAACTCCCACAATCGTGGTGTTTAAGTAAACTGAACTTTATCGTTGCTCTTTTGAAAACTGAACTCCGCAGCCATTTTGTTTTCATTTATTTTGGAAATGGATCCGTTTGCTTGCCCCAAGTGTTTGCTTTGAAATTCTAGTAACTCTTCTTTTATTTACGTTATTATTTAAAATGAATAAGTTTTTAAAAGAGTTTAGAGGAGCTCGTGGCTGTGCTATAACCGCATAAGTGAATCGATCACAGGTTAAGCTATGCTTGACGCGGTTGGTCCGTAGATGGGTGACCATCTTTGTCATAGCGAGTTCCTCCGTGTTTCGGAAGGCACGTTGAATTGTGGGTCCCGGCTGTTATTCCTACAACTTTGACAGTCGTTATTGGTAGTCAGAAGCTTGAAAAGTCTGACAGCCAGTCTAACCAAGGGGTATCGTGTTGTCCAGGTAACTGGGTTGAGGAGGTCAGATAGGCAGTCGCTGGTTAGACTGGTAGCCGATCCCAACATAGTTGGGAAAAGGCTAGGCCAATGATGAAGTTTTTAAAAGAGTTTAAAGTATTCAAAAGATTGATTGTTTTTGGTAAGTGAACGCCGTCTATTTTTTTTAGGTACAAATTGGCGAAAACAAAAATCTAAAGGAGCGCCACATACGTCTTTTAGACTGTAACAAACATACACATAGTCGATTTTACTGTGAAAGTACATTTTGGCGAAAAATTTCAACTGTCAGTATATCACGGTTCAAGTTTATAATATAAAGCCTGGTGACAGACGGACGACCCCCAAAAACACACATGTCAATACCCCTTTTAGATGCACATTCTAACTTTGACACGTAGAAATAGGCCAATGTATAACGATTTACACTTAACTACTTGCATTGCAAACAGTATCAATGGATGTAGACCTGAACATGGAATAGAACCGCTTTATTACAGACTGAAGTACGATGACGTATAGAAGTTTACTGCATCCTCTATCCGGCCATTCATTCTAAGCGTCAAAGAGATATTTTCAATACCAGGTAATATTACCACTTTGAAATATATTTTTAAAACGATTTTAGTAAGACCATTCTATGGAGTTGTTTTAATTATTTTATTTTTCTAATATTTTTTTCTTTTTTTAATTATGCTTTTGTTTATTAGCGGATTTTTTAATTGAATATAAAAAAACATATTATTATAATGAGATTATATTAAATGAGTTTTTTGCACACAAAAATCTTTTTAAACAAAAATCTACTTAATTAAAAGCATGTCTTTTATTATTTGCTCAAACGAACGAAGCACCCAAAAAGTCAGTTCAAAAAATCCTCATCCTAACTAATTAGGTCAGTGTTAATTTCTACTAAAAATAAATCGTTTTCTTACCATTTCGTCGCCTCGTAATGGTGCTGTTCGCTCGTATCGAACACTTGGAGTTTCGTTTCAGTTTATTTTTATAATGGCCGCTCAGCGACTCTACCATATTTTATTCTAACTGAACTGTTGACGTGGAAGTGAGAGGGCTGTTTTTCTGCGTAGTGCTGTCTTGCTTCCACAATAGCAAAAGTCCTGTTTTGCAGGGTCATGGTAAAGTTCGTATGTTTGCTCCCGAATCTCAATTACATCCAACCGTTTCAAGTCTTGGTACTGGCTTAATTGAGTTTGTGTAAAAATGTAATCATGTGAGTTTTTGACGTAGTTATTGTGTAATGTAATTAAGCGAATAAATGGTACTTCTTTGAGACAACTTTTCGTTTATTTTATTTATTTACCTATTTTTTTTAACATTTTCATCGGAGGCAATGTATATGAATATTTTCAACATGTATTTCTTGCAATTTTACTTAGCTAAACGTTTACATTTCAAATAAAAGTAATCTTCACAATGTTATGAAAAGCAACACCACAATAATAAAAAGTAATGAAAGTTTGCTCAAGAAATTAAATTAAAATGACCTACAGCTAAAAGAAATGTTTATGTTGAAAATTATATAGGTTCTCTGTTTTTCATATAGAGTCTTCTCGAGAAAATATCTTCGTAGACCCTGAGTCTTGCCTGCAGCTGAATTTTCTACTTTTATAGTAAAAAATATAACTTATGTTGTTTTAAGGCTGTTCTCTATTAAATTGCTTCTGTATAGCTTACTTTATTGCACTCATAATTATGTTTATGCATGTATATTTGTAACTCAAAATCGGTATCCCACATACTTTAAGCTACTATTCACCACACATTAAATGGAATGACTATAGTTTCTAGTTTCTACATTATAGAGCGTCTTCCTTAATACAAAATTAAACTTCAATAATTAAAGAGGATAGACATTTTCTTAATAAAATAAATTCAACATAGAAACAGGTACGAAACGGAAAAACAATATACTTACAAAAAGAAACATTCATTTCAACAATCCAAGAATATCGGATTAAGGTAAAGCTCCCTGTTACTGTCCCACAAAACATTTGCTGAACTCAAATAGCTCGGAGAGCCTCAAGCTTACAATAAGTGTTTAGATAAAAATGGTAAGGTCCTTTATTTTTATTTGCCCACTGTAACTGGAACTTAGAAAAACATTATAATTTGTTCTTCTATGGTCGGATGGACGGTATTTGGAGTGCCTACCTTATGAAAGAGATGTAATTTTTAAGGAGTCCTGATTTTTTATGGTACAGTCGTAAGCTTTTATTATTTTATGTAGGCGTCTTAGGTACTTACAAGACGTATAGTTACTTGGTATACTCATCCATGTCATTTTAACCAGAATACAAGGCTTAAAGATTTTTCTTTTAATGCCTTGCTTTTATAGTAAAACTGTACAACTAAATATAATTTAAACCTTAAAAAATTTAAATAGTTGAATGCAACAGCTTTAATAGTTCATTTCTTAAAGAAACCGAATTACAAAATAACTATTATGTGAATTTTGTACCAAAATTAACACATCACACCATTATTCACAGACTAGCTCCACACTAACCGCTACGACGTAGCACTAAACCGCGTAGCACAATTAAACAAACAAATGTTAGTCTCGATGCTCTACTAAATGCTACAGACATCATTGCGCAAGATAATTGCACTAGCGTATAAGATAACACGCGGAATGTAGAATTGCGATAAAACCTTTGCTACGAAACTATATACAACGGTAAAATACATTATAAAATATCAGTACTAGTGTTCCATAAAACCCGCTACTTATATCTTTGAATCTAGTTAGTCTATGCTCGTTTCTTTTATACAATTACGAAGACGTATGACGTCATAAAGACTCTCACTTCCAGATCAATGTAACGAGATACGCAGGAACAATGACGTGGGAATAAATTTTATCTTAATTCCGTTCAAATTGTAGCGCTATGCTACGATGGGGCTACGAAACCGCTACGGTGGGGCTACGAAGGTAGTGTTTTTGGGATTTTAATTAAGATTATTTTTTTGTTGTTTACATTATTTTCTTATTTTTCTTCATTGTGAAAATGATGCGATACAGTTTAACCGAACATAAACTAAAAAAAAGACAAGTACATTCAAAATTTCTTTAATAAAGCCAACAATTACTGTGTTTGACACACGAAAAAAAATGTAATTGAAAAAAAAGCGTCTAATTCCCTAATCTTCTTCATTTCGTATTTCATGGCCCCACATGTTTGTAGCACCGTACTGGCGTAGCCGGAAGACTGAGCGATTGTAGTTAGATAAACAGTTTGTTTTCGGCCCTGAGTTATGTGCTAAATTGTATCATAAATAAACTAGGGATGCTACCCTTTGTATCTGATTATATTTTTGCAGATAATTCACTAACAGATTACGACTTCATAATTTATTGCGTTCTTTCGTTCTGTTTTCGTTAATATTAGTTTGTGTTCCATTTACAAAGGGCAAAGGGTTTGTTTATCCGAAGGATCGCGAATTCAATTATAAACAAAACAAATTTTGAGTTTCATAAGGAGTAAAAAAGTTTTCATTATTTTTAATTAGCTTTGCAGGGAACAGTATGAGTGTTTTGATAATTGACTGTGACTTGTTGATGACAGGCATGTATAGGTATTTTGTTAAATTAAATATAAAAATGATGCTTTGTTTACTTCATTGTAACGTTTTCTCTTCTCTGGATGTCAGTTTTTATAAAAAATCTTAACATTTTGCTCTTTGATACTTGTTTTGATAATTTACGCTGTTTTTGCAGACATTCACTAAAATGTAAAATGTTACTATAATATTTTATTTTGAAAAGAGTAACTTATGGAGTTTCTTGCCGGTTCTTCTCCAGAAAAATGACAATTTGGAACCGTGCAACTACAGTCAGTAATGTAACGTTTTAAAAGTGCCTGAGACACGGCCTATTTGATATAAAAACTTTTTGATTTTGATTTTGAAATATACTTTTCAAAGTAACTTAATTTTTGTATCGCTTGGGGTTTTATAAGTTACATGTACAGGACACCAAAGCCTAGAAAAATATTTTATGGATCACGCTCGCTTGTCCTATGCAAGGATTGAACCTGAGCCACGTCGACTTGATTGTCTCTAGCCAAGTGACCTTTGGAAAATCGTGAACGTCTACAGAGAACACTAAAATGTATGACAAATAACCACATAGTCACGTGACTTGTAAAGGTGCACAAGACGGTACTAACGCTTCTCGATCAAAAAGTACTGTAAATTGACCCTTATCTTGCTATAATACAGTTTAAGTTTCCTAATCATGTAATAATGTAACCAGTTGTTCTCCATTTAAACTCGCATTAGCTTACCCTCCATGCGTATTAAGATCTCGATGGTGCTCATCCCAGATCGACTGTAAACTCGTTAGGAACTTCGATGGCTCGCGACTATGATCTAAGTTGTCCTTACTCACTAACAATTTATGTAGAGTCATGATTTAGGACGTGCTTAGCAGTTCTCCGATTTGGACAATTGTTTTTATGTGTTCATTATGTGGTTCATTAGTGCTTAAGACTAAATATTATGATAATGTTTCGTTGGTGATTATGAATTTGGTAAAAGTAAAGGTGAAATTAATTTATTTCGCTTTCATCGGTAATTATTAGGAATGTTATAAAAAAACTAATAAAAAATATTAAATATTTCTTGTTTCAATACAATTTCATTTTCATAAATTAAATATTGTGTAAGTGTTATCTGGTATTGTATGTAGGATAAAAATGAATTAGTTGGTAACTTTGTCGATAGATCAGAACTTAATTGAGCAGAAAGGGACACAGTAGCACGAGTAGTGGGTCTGTGTTACTAATGAATTACTGCACTATCATAATTTGAAATAACTTAACTGTATCTATGGAGTAAACTGAATACGATACACGATAATTTTGACTATGAAGCAGTAAAAAGTGATAAAATATATTTTTATATAGAGCAGGTCATAAATCATTTGTAGAGCATGGCGATGACATGCAAATCACCTAATTAAAACTCTTAATTAAAAATCCATTTAAATTTTAAAGTCAAAACCACAGAACGAGCCAAAATGCAAAGTAAGGCTGCTCACTTTTCCTGGCAACAGAACAAATAAAAAATCCTTGGAAATTTTTTTTCAACTACTAAAAACATTGCTCAGTAAGAGTTGCACTTTAATTTTTTGCGAGTCAGGAAGCGAGGCGGCGGAATTCCCGTTTCCGTTGTGACTATTTACGATGTACCATGATCCCCTTTCTCTTGTAATGACCCAAGCTTCGTACAGTCGACTTTTCACTACTATTTCAACTATAGTAACTGTGCTGTGTATTGTGTTTTGTTATAGCTATGAGAATTGGTAAGTTGTACTATTACTTTTGATGGTATGGACAGATTTTGGGGTTTTGAATGTCATACGAATTGGTCATCGCCATTGATTTTGATATATTTTTGAACGTCATACTTACTATATAGGTATTTACTCCATACATATTGTTAGGTTGTATTACATGAACCGTATTTATGTGGCCGCTAAAAACCAACGCTACAATATTAGAAGGGTAATCATTTTCTTCTTAAAAATATTTTTTCCTATGCCTACTTAAATGGAAACCCTTAATTGTAATTTAACTTTCTCAATTTAAACTGCTTGTCATGAACCTGTAAGTTTGTCGAAAACTGATAAATTTCCTATGTGTGATAATAGAACATCATTCTTATTTATAAGTATGAGAGTATATTTTTGTAACTCTTTTTTATTACTGATGCGTGGATGTACTGGCAAACTCCTAGCTGTTTCGGAACGGAAGTCGTTTGCTATTGAACATGGAACCTTACATGTACGTTAAAAGTATATTTATGTATGCTAAGAGAAGGTTGGGAGGTTATGGAAACTATTCAAAGGGTTTTATTACGGCATTTATATCTGTCATTTTGTCAGTTTACCAACCGTTTTGGGAGCATTAACCCGACTTTGGTTCAGCGATACACTATGTAGCATTTTAAATAGAATTTAGTTCTAACTAAACTCATCTGTTACAGTGATTGCAAAAGACAGTGTATCAATCTAGTCTAGTAGTAGTCTAGTCTAGTAGTAAGTGGCCCTGACTGTTTTATACAAGGTCGTAAGAGCAATAACCAAGCCCAATGTTTGTGTGATGAGCATGACCATTTGTAAGCAAGTTGTGGAATATACATTATTATATTACATGAACGGACGAAAAGGTTATTCGATAAATATATTTTTTGCCAGTATTATATTTATTCATTTCACACATTTCATTTTCTTTCTTTCACATTTCATTAAGACAAGCGAAGAGGTCACCAAGCCAAACAGTCTGATCCCGAGGTGTCGTTGGTTCGATTTCCGCGTAGGACATACGTGTTATCAACGAATTCTTGTTCTCTAAGCCCTTTAACCTGACACCCTATACCCTAAAAACTTTATTTCAGACATTAGCAGTAGGCTGCAAGTGAATATTTCATTCTTAGCGGGTGTTCTATTTTCCTAGACACCCATTACTACAAAAGATTGTCAAAGATAAGCTAATTAGAGTAATTAAGATAAAACAAGCGTTTAAGTGTAGTGCCAAGATTTAGATTAAGAATGTTAAAGTCGGAAACCGCATGTTTTGTAAAGATATGCTGAAAGATAAACGAGTTTATAGCTCTCATAAAATATGTGTACTTATTTTAGTAGTTCAAGTAAAAATGTCTTCTCATAGCGTGGTTTTTGAATCTGTACTTTGTGTCGTCTAGATAGAGTTGATTTTTTATTATTTCGTGTTAGAATGTGCAAATAAAGAACATAGCAACTTACGGTTTTTTTTTTGTTTTGATTTTAATTATTTAGATTAGTTTAGGATACTTGGAAACAAAACATCTTAAACCCCACCACAAACTACTATTTTAGAAGAATAATTTTCAATTTAATTCCAATATAATTAAGATCCAAATTCTTATGTCTTGTACCAAACACAAGCGTTAATGGAGTAGGTCGTTAGCCACAGCTAAAGATTATCAGAGATATCTGCAGTTAATGTGTTTACAATTTATACTTATTAACACTTTCAACGACGCTGGGTTGAGATCGAAGGCGTAATCTGATATAATGAAGAAGTTTTCTGAATGAACAGTTAGATTAATTATAAATTTTAAAGTATAAATCATTGAAAATATAAATTGTTCAAGTACAAAAGAGTATTTCAAATACATTTGTGACCATGTGTGACAATGTGTGTACCGTTGGATATTCTCCATTTTTATTTTAATTATTGGTTAACTGAAAATCTTTGGTGAAAATTAGAAGTCTGTCTATCACGGTTCTTGAGATAGTCTATTGAAGGAAATCCAGACAGACAGACGAACAGACATCGGATCTTCAGTTATAGAGTTCCTTCATTAACAAAAACCCTGCGAGCTAAAAGCGAAAGTAACTTAAAAGCATACCGCAGTTGTTACTGCTTTTAAATTTTATGGGTAAATATGGCTTAAACGGAGTGTAAAACAAATAATGCAATGCGGTACTAACTTCTTCAAAATCCGAACAGAATCTGCAAAATGCAGTAAAAAAAAATTTTAATTTTAGAATTAATGTTATTCGGTTAGTTTTCAAAACATGTGTAAATGTAACGAAATTCCTGGTATACCTACACAAAACAACTGACATATTATGTTCTTTTGCTGAACACCATAATAGTATTAGAGTTTAAAAATACAGATCCAGGAAAATCAAATACAATGGAATTACATTACTACGATTTTAAAAACAATATTTTTCCTCGTAGGGACCTACTTCTACAAATATTTAAACTGCTGGTACAATATAAAAACACAAATGTATATAAATTAATTGTAACATATGTACAACTAAGTGTTTGTTCCGATGATTGAAAAAGTTAAACAATATTGGTGTCTTTTTGTTTAAAAACTCAGTTTCAAACAAATATAATACTGAAATACGATTACAAATCGTTTATTTATTTCTTGTGTTTGTTTAAAAACTACCAACAGCATTGATTAATGTACTTCGATAGATGTACTTCATTTATTGATTTAATAATTCATGTACACACAAAATTTCAAAAACGACGACATTACAAATATGACGCACAAAGCTGATTGAATGAGATTTCTAAATTACCCTAGCAAACCCGAAAGAAGTGGTCGATATTGGCCAATCAATGATGCTATCCTCTTTAATCTGTAGACACAAAAAAAAAAACATATAACGTACCTAAAAACGTGCTTAATAAATACACATTAAATTAATACTCCACACTCACATAGCAACACGACCAGAAACAAAACACAATCTAATCTATTCCAAACCATACCATTAATTCGTCTATCTATTCCGAGCACATAGACTCGGCTATTAAAACAATACTCTAATAAATAGACACAGCAGTGTCAGTCTGCGCACACTATTATCTGCGCAGTCAATTTCAAAAGAACAAAAGTGCATTCAGTACGTATTTGGGGCACGTTAACACTCTGCGTTCGAACAACTGGTGTAAGATAGGTGGCTTGGTGCGGCTATTAAAGTAATTTACTTGTATCTCTGTTTTTATTGCTGTTGAACGATTGCGAGTGGGTTGAGATGCTGTGGTTTATATTTATTGCTAGTCAGTTAAGGATTTTACTGCATTTCATGATAATGAGAGTCGTATAATTCTGATCAAGATTGAGTCATCTTTTAGCCAGTTTATTTTAAAGTTATGTTTCAGCTATAAATATTGCTGCTTTTCCAATGGAGTTGTGTATTTTTTTATGCAAATTTGATGTATGCCTTTATCTAGCATGATGAAAAACATTGGAGTCACATCCAAGATTCAAGACACTCACACTCAGAATAATCATCCGTGGATATGTTGAATCCACTATACGTTGCTCACAGTGAGTTTTTACCCAAAGCCCTGTGATTAAATCATATAATACTTATCAATTACAATCTAACAAAAAAGAAACTACGTACAAGTGTATATAACCCTTCGCAAATCTACCATCAGGGGAAAATCAATTTTAAACAAACAAAAATAAAACACAAATTCCACCAAACGAAAATCAATATAGAATTAAACGAATACGCGACCGCCACCGCCTCCCACTAAGCCACAGGTCAGCTGTTGCAGCTGATACGACATACAATAAACCGCTGCGCATCGTTTATGCCTTTGTAAGCGCTGTTTATTCGTGCACTGACGTGCTCAGAAAGACGGCAATGAAGAATATTTGTTACGTTCTAAATCTGTGGTGAACTTATAAGCTTATGAGATAGTTTGTGAGCTGTATTGTTTTGTGGTTGTAAATTAATGGGTCTTTAATTTGGAGTCAGGTAGATTGGAGTGATACAAAATATTATTAAGATGATGATGATGATAATTAGATTTTGATATAAAAAAACAAAATAACAATTTTGGTGCTAAGACATGAGTAAAAATCTCATGTCTTTCTCAATTAGTTTTCAAAATCTGTCTCTGAGGGTTTTGGGCACATTGCCCGTAAGCGTGGTGACAACCTGGAGACATTTTTGTCACTGGTAAGACCACGGAATGAGGTCCGATCAACAGAGCAAGTGGCGGCGATCATCCATGCAAAACTAAGACCAAGAGGCCTATGATCCAAAATACAATAACTAACTTATTATCTTAGGCTAGATCTTCCATCCCACGACTTAAAAATGAAAATGTACCAATAAAAGGTTTTAATACATACATATAAATACTGATAAAAATGAAGCTTAAAAAGATGGTTATATTCAAACTTTCCTGTTATTTCTAAAATTAACATTTCGAAAATCCAGATTTTTAAGACTACACTAAAAACTAATCTAGCTCTATTCTAGTGCCAAAATGTAAATACTTTAGACACCTTATCCAAAAAAGCTAGTTACCAACCTGTATATACACACATCAAATTAAATGATAACATATATCAACATTACTCCATTTAATTACAACATTTACGAATACAAGTATGGATAGATAAAGTTAGCAACTACATTGTACCACATAGTAAACTTCGGAACGTTAATCGTATCTACCTACCCTAGATTTACGCCTATGTATAAAATAATACCGAGCAAAGCCGCACAGGCAGCCATATATAATCCGATTACGTATAAATGTAAAACATAGTATTATCAGCTCTATATTTGTATATGTCGAACGTTGTATAGATTAGCGCATTATCATGTATACAATTCCTTAATATAAAGTACTATGTATGTACGTTATATCAAGATGGGTTTGCCTCACTTTTTAATAAGAAATCTTAGAAGAGAACGAGATTTGACTACCAAACTTTTACTAAAAGTGTGATTTTAGGCTTCATTTTGGAGTTTTTTTATCTAGCCAATTGTGTCTCTCTGCTGGGCAAACTGGGCTTCCAACAAATCTTTCTACCATTTTCTGTCCTGGCCCACAAGAAACCAGCCCACGCGGTAAGCGTTTACATCGTCCCACTACCGCTCCCTTAGAGTTTAGACTATCTTTCATTACCTCTCATTCATAACACCGTCCTATAATTAGTGATATTTTTATTTATCATTTTGTTTTAATACGTATAGAAAAACGTACTTTGAAAAGCTAAGCTACACAAAACTGTAAACACAATTTGTACTTGGTTTCCCATTAAGTCATGTAGACAGATGTAGCACTTTAAGACGTATCTATATCACTAGGTTTCCTCTTCACATGCATCTAAGGTAGTCTTGAATTGTAGTCCCATCGGAGCTTGGAGAGACAGAATAGAGTGCTCGAGAGTTTGTAAACATATGTATGTAGAGTCTTAAATAACTTGTCCATTGTAGCTTAGTCTGGGAGGATCTAATTTGATATCTATGTGCCGATGTTGTCTTCAGATCACTGTCTTAATTTGAAATTTTAGAGGCAACATTAAGTAACAAATCATTAAATTTGAACTGCCTATTTGTACTGCCAAAAGTTTAATAAGCGATCCTTTGCCCTGCCTTGGGCCAATAATGACTATGTAAAAAAATACAAATATAGTTCACACTGTAACTGTAACAACTTGTCGGTTATACTCTATCAGTGGAGCCAAAGACAGTCAAAGCTTTTGCTTAAGGTAGCTATAATACTACTTATAGTTAGTTAGATAGTTTTAAAAATTTACATTTAATTCTTTAATTGAATTTTTAGTTTCAATTTATTTGAGCGATACAAAAAAAGCAGTTATTGTGATAAATTTACCAAAAAGATTTCGTTTTAGAGAAATATAATACTTAGATTTTATTTATTAGAATTGATATCCAAGTACTTTCAAAAACCTCACCTGGTTTCAACTCACTGTTCTACGCACTCCAGTAGCGAGTAATTTATGTTGATGTGAAAGGATCGATTCTCTAGAGGAGAGATTGTCACTCCATCTACAAATCCCTCTCAAAAAAGGGGGAAAAAACTTTTTGGATTTTACTCGTAGTAAGGTCAGCAACAAAAGTCGCGAACGCAATCAAATTCATTGTTCAGATATTTGGAAACTGCATGTATAGCCGAGTCGCGGGTTCGAACCCCGCGTAGGACAAAGGTTTGTGTGATCTACGAATATTTGTTCTGTGTCTGGGTGTCATATACAAGGATTGAATTCCTAAAAAAAAATTACGATATAACAGATACCAGTTCCTATATGTCAAAGTACCGGCATGTAAATTGGATCGTTTGAAGTGACTTAATTTGCTGACTCTACTAAGTTCAGCATATTAATGTTATGTAATGAAGGCATTGTTGGATTCAAAGGGTTTCGATTCATCTGTAATGCTGTTTTTATATGTAAAAGATTCAGAGACTTCGTAATGGTGAGGGAACTTACGTAAACAAATTCGTACTTATCGTTTTTGAGGTTGAATAGGGATGATGACTAGAGATTTTTTATGTCTAAGAATAGTTTTATGATCATCCAAGAAAGTTCATGAGGTTATTGACTCCATAACGAAGAAAAAATATAATATTCGTATGTTTTTTTGCAAATGTCCTTGAAAAGTTCAGGTGCTTTAGACACCATGATGAACCAAATTATATTTTCAAGTTTTTAATACCAAATAAACAAACAATTAAAAATTAAGAAGGAAAAGTATAATTACGTTTGAGCAACTTTTACCGTTGTCAAATTCAGTAATATTAACTGTGTCGTAAACCCACAAATATGTTTGGCTCAAATAAAAAAAAACATCAAAATATCAACCAGAACGTCTAATCATTTCAAATGTACGCAAAAGGCACGGAATTTCTCAAACATTTTTTGAAGTGCCGCAGCATATTAACCTTATTGGTCGTTTCTGGTAAAATAGCCGACGCTTAGCCTCTTTGCCTGCCTCATAAGGCTACACATGTTGCCATCATTGGGGCAGGTCCGTCAATCGACCATCGTACTTCATAAGCTCAAACAGGGGACCCTAATAAATACCCATACATGCGTGGAATTTCGGAGTTCCCTAAGACTTCGAATAAAACCCACTTAATTAAAATTTACCTAAATAATTGTATGGGAAATCTACCTGGAAGTACCAACTGGCAATAGAGTGTGTATTCTTCTCTTCTTGCATGGATCAAGAGAAGACGTATATTTTTAGCATTCTACGCAAAAACGAGTGTTTCTTTTTATTTTTTTTCCGAGCTCTTCCGAATTAATTGCATATTTCTATAACAAATTTCGAATCCAGGTGTATGAAGTATTTCATTTGTTTTTGTACGAGTTGTATGATATCTCAAAAAAATCTTCTAGTGAAATTTGTACCTAATGCTTTATTATTCCGTATCTCTCCTCCCTTACGCCACATGACAAGATCACTCGAAATCGATCTGAATCCCATTCTGTGGCTTTCCAGCCGACTTCACTCATCGTTATTACATCCGGTACGTATAAGTATGTTTTGGAACTTCTAATGCGTTTTGTTGCTACCCAAAATCCGATATATTTCTCACAATTTTCCGGCCGTTGCTTCATTTGAGGGTTGGGGTAAGTGACTTCTTCATGGTATCATCACGCGTTTGTTTTTAGAGACCCTTATACAAATGAACACAACGGAGCAGTTTTATTAACGTATCGCTGACTGTCCGTCAGTTTGTCATCAAGTTGTATCTAATGAACCGTGATAGCTAGTGAGTTGAAATTTTTAAAGATGATATTTTTGTGTTCATAAAAATAAAGGGTTAAGCAATAGTCGTTTCGATCTATAATTTAATGAATGACCAATTGTTTTGTGAAATAAATTAGTTTTTCTTTTTTAAATTAATACGGAATCTACTTACATGACTTTCATACCAGTTTACTAATCGTACAAAAAGTCTCTTATTAATTTTAGTTTGAAGGATTTTTTCAAGATTAAAAAAAACAGTTGACTTCATTTTTAAAGATGAAACTTGTTTTACGAAGAAAACTCGTTGACAAGGCAAAGTAAATCCAAAAGCAAAAGGTTTATTAAAGCAATATTGCGATACTATTGAACACTCTTTATATAAATTAAGGGAATAATATACAAATAACGCGGTACGGGGCAAATCTATTGTTATTTATTGGGCACGACGCCAAATTAGTTACGTGGTGTCATAGAATAATGAAATTAAGAAAGTACACAATGACATTGCAATGTTAGTGAGAATTGAACTTGTGGCCTTGTGTTCAGCATACCAGTCGTTAAACCATGAGGTCACCGCGAAAACCTTGAAAGTATAATTAACTATATCGAACATGTTTTATGTGATTTTTTAATTAGACTTTTTATGGGTGTATCATATCATTCATTTTATTAATTAAATTTGTCTGCCAATTCTGTATTGCAAAAACGTAAAAGAGGATTTTATTTTATTATTATGACGTACCATTTATACTTCATAAATATATTTTTTTATATAGCACACGTCAGATAATTGTCCCCTTTATAAGGTTCCATACCAAATCCCTATCCTACCTTATCCACTGTCTGTAAGTCTGACCATACTTCTATCACGGGGCTGTCATATCTCTTGAATTTTCATAGCTTGCAACACTCCCAGATGATGTATTTCTGTCACAGTTTGATAAAAAAGAAA
>NC_039502.1:669727-731462 GCF_003590095.1 Trichoplusia ni
CATATTTTCAGTATCTATCTATTTGTTGTTATAGCAGCAACAGATATTCATTTTGTAAAAATTTTTACTGACTAGCTGTTACGGTTCTTGAGACTCTGGCGACGAACGGGCGGATAGACAACTGTGCCTCAGTAATAGAGTGCCGTACCCCTGGGAATTTAAACTAGTAAAGCTAGGTATAAGCTTGATACTTATGTGAACTGCATTAAATGAGACTTGTAATCTTACACCCGCCATAATCATTATGTACTTAACAATCTCTCTACAATACCTTTTCACTTTCCTTTCGCACAAAACAATGAAGATTTCAATTCAATTTTTAATTCCTTTTTTCTCCAAAAATGTTTGTTTCACACAGTACTTGCGCAACTAAACCTGTGTTCTCGTAACTTACGTCATAGTAGTTTTGTTTATCTTGAATGGGTTATCGACTTTTAGTTTAAATAGTTTACTAACTGGTAGAATGATGTGAAAATTGTCTTACCTCAGTCCAAACAAGACGCGAAGTCCATCTCTTTTTGTGTAAACTGTACCACATTAATATTCTGTTCTATTCAAACCATCATGAACCAGTCACAGTGCCACGAACAATATTGATGGGGTTAAGCGAAATAGGCTTACAAATGCTGCCTTTTTATTGTAGGAACTATGGGAAATCTTTGTCCATAAATAGGTACATAATTGTACTCTCAGTGCGTGTCACTGAAATCATCCTGATTTTTGTGGTAAGCATGCGAATGGCGCCCTGGGCCCTGAATCTGCTATTTATAATGGCCGATGAATGAATGGAAATTGGATTAAATTTGAAATTATTCCCATTCTCATAAGCATTTTGTCAACACAATAATTTGAAATTCATTGTATTCACCGTGAGTGTTCCGCTCCGTACTGAATTTCCAATTATTGTGTTGGAAAAATGTTTAGTATAATACAAATAGTGCCAATTTAATCCAATTACATTAATTCATCGGCTTTTGTATATAGCAGAATTGGGGTCCTGGAAGATCAATTTTCACAAATCTGACTATTATAAGCTTATTATTATAGCCTAGATTTATTTAAAAAGCCATTACAGAATCCATCTCTATACATACATTCACAAAGTATGCAACTACTGTGTTACTGGTATACTTCACGTACCATCTTGAAATTACAAGATTCTCTTAGCGTGGGTTGTCAAGAGATATCCAAGTTTGATAAGTTGCACCACTGAGCATTGAGATTTTAGCGAGCTGGTAAGTAGAGCCAAGGTGACACCGTATTTAGGGATGTGGGCGTTCATGAGCGTAGTAATTGTGAAATATTTATTTGTTCTCATAACACAAGGTGTGGGAACAATTAATAAAATTCACACCTGAGTATCAAGTGACCACAGTAAAAATGATGTGGTTAGGTATTACCTACATACAAGTAAGAAAATCACAGAATTTAGTGAAATCTGCAATTCTTGGCAGTTCATCTGTACGTTTGTGCGCAATAACTCAGCAACAGCTTATCCGATCGTCGGTTTCTGTGATGCATTAGCTTATTAGCTTCACTTAAAATGGCGTGGTTTTTTCGTGTCGACGAAATTGGTTCAAAAGCATGGGTAATGCCAATTTGGAGTCACGTAGAAAATTTGTAAGATAGATAGGTAACATTTCTACGCGAATGAAACCGCTGGCATAGGTAGGAAGCAATTTTTTGTTTAATTTTTTGAAAAAAAAAAATACCTAAAACTCCACTTTTAGTCCATGTGTATGAGGAAGATCATAACAAGATAGGGTCTTTCAGTAAAACAATCATAGTTATCACAATAAAAAATTTATTATCTATATAACATAACATCGGGCCATAACCGTAGAATGAAACGACTGTATATTACATTGTATATATGTATATAGGCTATACATTGCGATGGGCACGTCACATTAACCAAGCAATGGTCATACATGAAAAATCTCAAGAATGTACCATATTTATTTTTGTACTAATATTTAACATATTTTTTAACGTTTTCGTTACAATACAGACATGGTACAGTACGACTTAGTACAGCTATTCCATAGCATTAAAATCATGAGCACAATACAAAACAGTTCTCAAAAAACATGGAAAACGAGTTCGGAAGCATTTGTCAAATTAAATAGTGGTACTTTTTTCAAAATTCATGCAGTTTTTTTTTAAGTTAATTCGTTTGTAATGAAAGAGGACGTTTTTTTCTTTAAGTAAATAAATAATGTAACACTAAACCTTATTCTAATGACTTGGTGAAGCGTTTTGACTACAAGATGTCATGTCAATTATTTTTCAAATAATCTTCCTTTTTTAGTTTTTTTTTTTCATTACTATATTAGTGCAACGTGCCATGGTACCTGGTGACAGGCGCATAAATTAAAAGCATGACATGGACAAAAAGATATCAATAATTTAAATATACATACAATCCTTTGTGTCAAGATTCAACAAAATAATTAAAATCGTCGTTTTTATAATATGAATTTTGATCGCTCTTTTACAGATAAAATACAAAAACAAATCATTGCTTGTAGACTAATACAAAATATTTTTATATATAAAAATACTTTTTATGTATGTTGAGTATGATATAGTTAACCTAAATATTAAGAATATTCAAGAAGTAACATTAAATTTATTCGATAAAGGTCTTGGCGTGGTGCCTACATTAGTGTACAAACAACAACAGCCCTTATGAGAGGGGCATAAGACACAATATGGTTTGTGTAACTGCCACCAGGTACCGACTTACTTAGGGAGCAGTGTGATGTTTACATGAAATCGTCGTAGTCATCATCGTAATTGCCGTATGTGTCGTACTGATTGAGATGAGCCTGGAAACAAGACAGGTTATTTGTTAACATGTATAATTATGTGCACAATGCCGCAGGGTCATAGGTCATCATTGGCCAAGCCTTTTCCCAACTATGTTGGGGTCGGCTACCAGTCCAACCGGTTTCAGCTATCAACAGGGTCACAGGTAGTCATGTTAAATTATCGTACATAATCACTGTCTGCGTTTATTTAAAAAACGAGCGATATAGACATTCAATCCTATAGTGCGGGAGTCATCATACAAAATATTAACGAGCAAAAAGTTTCTGTGTGATTTCATTTTCGACAGCAATAGTACTAAAACATTAATCATTAAACATAATACGAGAAATCAGTCTTTCCCAAGTTATTCTTTTCTTGTGTGCATGAGATGTATCTACTACCCTCATAATTAACTTGTGTATGTAAATAATTTAATCATATGTCACAGTCATAAACTTGACCTATAAACGTTTACATTATAATTATCACTCTGATAGTAGTATCTGTTGCAAGGGTGATAGCAGATAAAGCACGCCTCGTTGTCCATCTTATCTTTTTAATAACGAAAAAGATAATATCAGGATGAAATGACATAATATTGTAATGAAATATAGACATGTAATATTTACGACATTTCACATTCTCTTTTATTTAGGTTTCATCATGTATTTTATAGCAGCCACAATGATGACAATAAAGTTATTTCTCTGGCTATTGCTCGATTTAAAACTACGTGGTCAGTTTATATGGCGATTGTCTGACGAAAAGGAATTGTACGGCATAGTGCTTTTTTATTAAAGAAATCTATTAAATATTATTATTTATTTTTATTTTTTTAAGGGATCTCGGGAGCACACGAAAACATACATTGAACCTGTTGTTTAAAAGACCATTTTTGAGTGTCATAAAAAATGCAATATACAAGAAATGTATTAATTAAAGTATGATACTCACGTTATCGCCTTCAACTTTTAATTTAGCCTTCCCCTTGCCCTTGTTTGGCTTCTTAGACTTGTCCATTTTCTCAGATTTCTGCTTCTCAATGTACAAATTGTCCACAGACAACTTTATCCTTTTTATGTCACCTGATGGCACTGAAAACAAAAAGATGGATTTATAAACCTAGTTTAAAAAAAATAGTAAATTAACATATTTTTTGCTAGTAATCTTCAGGCATATAAATGTTCTTGTTGTATATTTTGTTTTTAATCGATTAGAAGGCTTAACAGAATTTGATTGCTAAACCCTTATATTTTATTTGGTAACATTTTAGTAGCTAACAATCTTATCAATGCAATATGAATCATTGGTGAATCCTGCTATCATGTCTCTTATCAAACTCTCAATGTTTTTAAACTCTCTAAAGAATAGTTACCAAATAATATCTAAAGAGTTTTTCCTGTAATGCTGGAATGCCCTGATTAACAGGCTTTTACATAAATTCGTCAAATCTTTTCCCTTTTAATCGTTTACTAAGAACTACATAAGAACCTTTGTTCATACTAAATTACGGCAACTGATTATAATTAATTCAATAAATTGACATTTCCAAACTGCACACTAAATGTAAAAGTACTATAAGTTAGTGTTATTCAAATAGAATTGTGTAGTTATTGACTTCCTGCTTTTATTATACTAGTGTTTAGAAATGTTGTAAATTTATCATCAAAATAATCCAAAACATGTTTTTCTCTAACTGATAATTGGCAGTTTACCCTCAATTACAGTACTGTTAAATTAAATATACTTACATTGAACAACAATATTCCTGATGAACTCATCAATGAAGGTAGGGAATTCTTCCCTGGCCTTGTATAAGCATATCTTCTTGGTGAGCAGTTCAGCAAACTCTGTGAATTCAGCCTTTGTGGTGGGTTCGAAACTGTCTAGCTTGCCACCACCGCCTTCAGTTACACCTGAATGATTAAAATACAAATGATACATAGTTCAACTTTACAACTGAGATTAAATATAAACTGTACTGTCTATTTATAAATTTGGTATACCAACAGCATAACATACATTTAGTACAAATCAAAACAGGAAAAACATACTTTCTCATATGCATGCATATTTTATAATTTAGACTTGACTAGAATTTAGTCAACATCCAGTGATTTGAGATAAGCTTAAGATCTAGCTAGTTTCAATAATTATTAATTATTGGCCTTATAGTCCTACTGATACATAAAGGCCTGTCACTTGTAAACCTTTTTATTAGTCGCTAACAAGACTAGCACACCAAATTTCGCGTCTTCAAAATAGTGTCAGGAGGTATATAGCTCACCGAAGGTCTCCATGGCAAGCCTGAGGTCGGACTCCTCCTGAAGCTTCTGCTGGCGCAGCTTCTCGGCCGCCTTCTGTTCGGGGGTCAGCTCCTCTACCTTCTCCACTGACGCCCGTTCGGCCTTCTCGCGTTCCAGACGCTGAAACGAACATGTTTACTGTGAATACATATTTGTCCTATTTGTAGCTTCTTCTCAATAGTTTAATAAACTAGATCTTCAGAGAAACTGGTTGGTTTAATAAAAGCAATTCAACTATACTCTATTTGGATATGTGCTTGAAAGAAGATAAATGGCGGTGTCTCTATGTCTAAAAACTCAGTTCAAAAATAAAATGTAACCAGGCAGTCTAAAAACCAATGTATACCTACCAAGTCTAATATAAGTACAAAATATTTATGTTAATTTAGTGTTTATTTATGTTAGTATAAACACTATTAGTGTTTACCTTTTTAAGTACCTACACCAATGTCCAAGATTCTATTGTAGTTGATTTGGCAGTTAATAGGACAAATAGAAAAACAAACACATGATGCGCCAACTACACATAATTTGAGTAAATAATAGCATAAATTAATGGAATAGTGCAAGAACATTTCCACACCTGAGCATATAAAGAATTGCAATAATGATAAAAGAGAAACAAAATAAAACCTGTTTGCAACTGAATTTTAACTATGAGTATGTTATGTATTCGACCACCTACTATATACATTTGGTAGTGATACATACATAATCGTACATTATATATAGACGAAAAGAAAATACATAGAGATCACATGTCAAATAATTTCTTTGGTAGCCACTACAGATAAATGGATTTATTGACTTTGGTTTTTAATTTACTAAATTAAGTACAAGACCTATTGTGTTGTATACCCCGTATAATTAGGAATTCTGTTAATCAATTAAGCTAATATTTAAAAGATAAAGCACATTCTGTTTTGTGTCTTAATTAACAGTTATCATTAAAACAAATTAGCATAATGACTGTTCTTTGTTTCAACTTATGAAATATAATATAATGTAACATGTAATGTATTATAATAAAACAATTCAATTTCTGACAGATATTTGTAAATAGTTATTTGTTGATTTTAATGTTGGAGTAGGTATCTGATAACTGATACCAATTTATTTATTGTTAGTCTCAAACAAAAATAAATATAATTGCTATCCCAGATTCCAGTTTATTGAAATTTAAAATATAAAATAATTTTCAAAATGATTTTATATTTTAAATTAAAATGATTTTAAAATATGAAGTATGGTTTTATTATTAAACAACACAATCACAGCAAACTTAAATACAGCTTTAAGCAAACCTCAGATATAATTAGAACTAGCTTTAAACTACAGCAAAATATTTTACAAAAGTTTGAGACATCCATTGTAAATACAGGTTTGTTACAAAATACCTGACATGTGGAATATTAAACAGGTGTGTCAATGAGTACTTTCTAGTTCAACATATGGTCTATTTATGTAACTTTCACCATACTTTTAACTTAATAGATGCATGTTCTTTTGAATGATGATAAGCCCATTGTTTTATTAATGAATTGAAGGAAAAACAGGTGTTAGATGCTCAAAAATGAAGTCTATCACCCAAATTAATATCTGAACCCCAACAAATATGTATTCTTTACTTTTACCAGTAAGCTTAACTGACGATTGAGTGCAGGGCACACCTGTACACCCTGTATTAGGTATGATTCGGCCCTCTGAAAGGACGAGTGTTTCAGTTCTTGGACACATATGTTAGTTGATGACACTAAACTTACCTCTTTTTCAGCTATTTTGTCTTGAATTCTCTTTTTAGGCTTCGCCGGGGGCGCGGGAGCTTCAACTTTTTCCTCATCTTTTTTTTCTTCCTCTTCGTCTTCCCAACTTTCCTGCAATACAACTGACGTCAACACGTATGCACAAAAATTGAGGTTAAGTACTAAAAACTCACTAAAAGTCACGAAACAGCAACGTAATAACCTTTAGAAACGAAAATAAACTTTTTGGCAAAGCATACGTTACCTTCACGATCTCTTCCTCATCCTCGCCTTCCCACTTATTCGAATTCGTCAACGTGGTCGGTAGTTTAGGCTCAAAATTATCCGCGTCTGGAAATTACCACGCAATGACATCAGGATTTAAGTTGAATTATAAATCATATTAACACTGTTCAGTAACTTACCCCACGACACATCCATGATTGCGGACCCTATATAGCACCAATCTAATTTTGTAACTCGTTTCACGTGAAGACAAAATCAGACAGCCAAGTAACTTGCCGCAATAATGGTTTTTTATCACAAGATGTCTCCAGGGTCGACAGTGAATATAACAACAATATTATTCTCAGGCGAATATTGTCAAACGACCGAGGATTTTCTGCAATGACCGCGACCGGATTGAGAAACGATAGACAAATGACATAATTTTGGCGAATTCTCAACAAAAATATGATCAAATTTTGATAAGCAAAAATATGACTCCATTGCAGACGATAATTTCCGAATCACTAAAATTTGTCAATATGGCCGACACAGTGTTACTGTATAATAATAATTTAAGAAGAAAAAAATGATTCGGAGTCGTTGAGTATTCAATTCTACTCGATTACTGACTGAATCAATAAGTTGTTATAAATTAAAATAACTTGAATCAAATTAATAAAAGTCCATTCAAACAATGCTGAAATAGAGCTTGATTTAAATCTAGTAACATTTCTTAACATACAAAAACCTCTCAGTGTTAATAAAATTTGTAAAATAAAACCATTAAGTTAGAAAATTAATGAGCAAGCACTTAGGAGTAAAATAAAACGTTCTTTGCTTATAATAGATTCCCTTTTTACGGCACAGTAAGTATGCACTTTTAATTTTACAAATAGTCCTTCTTTATTAATTCATAATTTTGATGAAAGTAAAAGAATTATTATAGGATTCAAAGTCTTAATGTCTGTTAATCGATATCGTCGAGACTCATAATTTGGACGTACATTATTAAAAAGATCGATAAGTTTAAGATATAAATCGCTGTAGGCCGTTGTAGCACTATATTTGGTTGCAGAAAATGGAAGGTCTGAATGCAAGGGTTGACTTTTATGACTTTAAACTTACTGTTGAAAAATGGCAATATCGTTCAAATTTGTGATTTGTCACACTTGTCTGTCACTTTTGTTTGACTTTGTCAAATTCTAATTTGAGTTTGACACCACAATTTTAGTCCGCCAATTTTTAAATAATTATTGACACAATAGCATTAACGAAATCAGCATTTTACATAATATTTTTATTTATTTAATGTTTTCCTTATTATGTGCCTTAGGTTACTGGCACGAGAATTTAAGGAATCAGTTGTAGTTCCACTATGGGTATTACTGTGGAAGCTCGCGAAAGAGCGTCAAAATCGGTGCATGTATAATCTTTGGGAAATTTTTGGAGGATTGTTAGTGTTTCTTGTTGTGTTCTTTGTTAATCAAACTGTGAAACCATTAGACGACGTCCTGCCTCGTCATGTAAGTGGTTTTTGGTAGCTTCGAATTCCTGACTAAAGCTAAGAAATAACCTATGGAGTTCTTCACTGTTGATGAGTAATTTTGCTATTGTTCTTTTAGTTTAATTATACAAATGATGATTTTTTAATCAGAGTTTATTACACTCCTCTCAACCCCTTTACGCAACTGTTGATGGCTAATGTGGAGTTTAATTTAAAGAATAAAACTGAACCAGGTTAGATTTGTTACTATCAAATACATTAGTTTTACAAAATGCCTATATTCTGTACTAGTTTCTTATTTATATAGTGTGCTAGTTGGCTGTGATGCTTTATTTGAAAAAACACAAACATATTTTTGTGTACAGAGAATCAAGTAGACTATAATATTCATCATAATTATGTATTTTATTATTTTATAAATAACTGTTGTTTCTTTTGTTAAATAACAAAATTGTTGTGTGTTTATTTGAGTTTTATGAGTTATTTTTAGATTTTAATGTTAGTTGTAAGTTATTTTTAAATTGTGTGTGTTTTCAAACCACTATCATTTGAGTCTTTCTGTAAAGACAGTGTGTATTTATAATACATAAATAACATATTATTATATGCTTTGACACATTATTGTTCCTAAAGGTATTATCTTCTTTGTTTCCAGATATAATGCCCATACATAAATGGGAATTTATTCATGATGCAAAAATTCCTAATTTTTTTAATGAATCTGATAACATTGCTGTAGTCAAGTTTCAGGTAAAATGTTTAAACATTAATTCCAAGAAAAATAATTTGAATTATGGGTTGTGGGATATAGAAACAGTTTTATAAACTTGTTCAAGTGCTAATGTGCATATGTATTATACTATATTCTCATAAATGTGAATTATCGTAGTTTCAGATAATTAAAAACTGGAATTGTATGCCACAAATGATTCGGGAGGCAAGGCTTTCCAGGTGTGTTTTTGAGTAGTAACTTAACTAGATTTAACAATCAGATATCTTAATTGCAGAACAATGGATCCCTTGACGAAGATCTGATATATTCTATAAATGTTAACACAAAGGAGGAAGAAAGTAATGTGTATCGAATATTCAATGGATTCTTTAGAGGTGTTGTTAAGATTGGTATGACAAATAATGAGTTTTAATAACAATATACATTCAAGTTACCTTTAGTATTAATGATGGAAGATAGCTTATTTCCATCTTGCAATATTTCAAAATTGTCACAAGAATTTCTAAGAAATGCAATATGGTTTTTAGTAATAAATGTGAAAGACCAAAAGTATATCAGCCAGGATAGCCGAGTGGTTCAGGTCAACACGCCAAACCCACTTAGCGCGATTTCGATCCCTGCGTAGGCCAAGCATTCATATTATGTGATCCACATATGCTTGTCCTGAGTCTGGATGTCTCTATGCATGTGTTATTTGTTTGTGAAAACCCGCGACACAAGGATTAAATTATTAATGCGGGATTCGTTTAAAAAAGGCACATTCTTATTAAGAAAAAAATATTTTTCAGAGGAGACTTCACCATCGTTTTTACCAAGTTTACAATGGGCAATAGACAAGGCATACATGGAAAGACTTTCTGATGTTGAAATTGGACAGGTCTGAAATTCTGAAAACCTATTCATGATTTTTATTTATAGTTAAATTTATAATGTGTTTAGTTAGTAACTTCATCTGTTGAATTAGGTGTAACCTGTAATAATAGATGTAAGATGTGTGTGTTAAATAAATAATTCTCATGTCACAGTGTGTGTACTGTACTATGACATCTTGACAGATTTTCATGAAAAGAAAATTGTGTGTATGTTCAGTAGTTCTGAGAATCAGTTACTATCTTTATTAGATTTTTTTTTGGTATTTAATGTCTTCTCCATACCAGAAACTCTCTTAAAATATCTGATATGTATATAAATATAATAATTTGTATTATGCAAAACAAAATAGTTTTAACTATCTTCATAATTATAAAAATTTCAGCCTATCCAATTAAACATAATTCCAAGATACATTTCTCATGAATTGCGAGCCCTACAGAAATTTCTTATTATTTGCACTATCATTGCACCTCTACCGTTCTTCCTTATAAATTCTTCAAGATTGATTGATGAGAGAAGAACTGGAATAAAGGTACCATTTGATTTGAAGTTAAATTTTATTTGGTATTTTTATTAAAATTAATAAGTTAGGTCGCAAAGTATAATTTATGTAATATTCTACAACTTTCACATAACGCCATCTAGTCTCACACTAAGCAAAGCTTGTATTATGACTATTAGACACCTGATAAACATACTTATATATTTCTAAATACATACATATTATAGATAAATTACAACCAGACACAACGTGTTCGTGCTCATCACACAAACATTTGTCCTGAGTGGGAATCGAACCCGCGACCTCCGGTATTGCAATTAGGGCCACTAACCACAAGCCTCTGTCGAAATTCGGTTCTTGGCCTATGCAGTAGCGGGAGCGGCTGTTTGACTAGATTATGTTGAAGAAACACGTTTAATTCTAGTTTCAAAATGTAAAACTAGATGGCGCTCTGCTCATTGTTTGTTGTATAATATAATATATTCTATAAAAATGTTATTCGTTTCTCATGCATAATTTTAACCCAATTTCCGTAAGTTTAGGAGCGGATGAAGCTAGCAGGCGTGTCTCGTGGTGTCCTGAGATGTGCGCGACTTGTAGACTACGCATGTGTTGCCGTGATATATGCTATCCCCGCCACTTTGATACTAAAGGTGAGAAAATTTAATGCGATTTTCTGTAAAATTGAAAAAAAAAATCTTTTCTCATATTACTTAAAGTATAATGATAAAATTTTCCTTTAGTGCTTATTAGCGGGTAAGTTTTTGATTTAAAAAAAGCAATACTTTCTTCCCTAGATCAGGGAGTTGTATATGAACTATGCTATTGTTTAACTATTATGTATACTTGCGAGACAGCGATTTAATAGTTATTGCAAATAATATCTTTCTGTCTCTTCAAAAGAGACAGAAATGTTCTGTACCTACATTTTTTAAACGAAACCGCACTGACAGCCTACTAGCAAAAAATAGTAGGTACTACAAGTGCAGTTTACAAAAAAAGTATTATTTGTTTCGGGCAAACTTTTATCAATATTTAAACTTTTTTTTATAGTATCACGTGGTTACTTACAAAGAGGAAGAAAGGTTCTAAATACTATAACAACAAACGAGCGCAGTTTAGAGAAACATACTCTTTGCTTATCGAAGTTTTGTCCATCATTAATGCTTGTTTACCAACGCACTGTTTTTCCTCTTTTACAGGGGACGAGGAGACCTATTTTACCATTTAGCAACCCTGTAGTCATAGGTATTACCTTAGTACTGCATTATATGAGCTGCACGACGCTGTCTTTCATCACCACCACTCTATCGGACGATTGTAAGTACGAGATCTTATTGTATTAACAGTTTCCAAATGATAAGAATCGTGTGTTTATACATATAGGTAATCTTGTATAGTCAATTTAATTCATATTTGCGCGCGGTGTCATGTGTGGGTAGCCACAAAAATTTCACGAGTATCGGTCGAGCCGTTTCGGAGGGGTTCAATTACATAGGTGCACCGTAACACGAGAATTTGATATATTACATGAAGTACACAGTAATATAATGCCTGAAAAAGGTATTTGTATGCGACGGTGTTGCGACGCCACTTAAAGATTCCTAAGAGTGGATTACAATAGGCTTAATTGTTTGAATTTTGAATGGAGGTTATATTTGACCGTTTTTTCACTTTTTAAGCAGTAATCAATTTAAATAATGGATTTCGAGGTATAAAAGCTAAGTTTAAATATGTTTTTCCCTTTCAGTCAACTTCGCTGACACTTTGGGTCTATTTTTCTACATCAGCGCGTTCTTTTTGGACTTTCTGTGGTATTCGTATGAAGCTCGAAGTATAACATTGATATATATTATATGCACTATAATACCTCATTCGCCGATTTATATGTTCTGGGATGAAGTTCTTTATTTGGAACAAATGGGTTGGTATTTTATTTTTCATTTTAATAAAAATACTTAAATAAGAAAAAAAATCTGTAAAAAGGTAGAAAAGAAACTTGCTTGATTATGAACTTGAAACATTACCGTTCCTTCTAAGAATAAAAATTTAAAAAGTTGCATTTTTATTATTTTGTTAATTTAGATCTATAACTTTTTTGCAGCCTTTCTACTGCCTCTTCTCTCCTATCAAATTGCTTTTGACGGGTCATTAGACTCAAATAATATACAAAAATAATCTAATCGGGTGATAACGCAGCTTCAATATTGTAATTTTTTCCAGGTATAGGCATCCAGTTTTGGAACCTCGGACACAAATATCCAGACACCAGCTTGACTGTGTTTAGAGTGTGGACGTTTTTCGTCGCTCAGTTTTTTATTGTCTTGATACTCTCTTGGTATTTAGATCTAGTCAGACCCGGTAGTCATGGTATCTCTAGGAAGTGGAATTTCATGTTTAAAGTTAGTTTATAAGGAGTCTTTATTATTAGTAATATAGTATTTTTTTCCATCTGTTACTCCCAAAAGATAGAGTTCTATTTCAATAATTGATGTAGAGTTTATTCTGGAACACGATACTAGCTCCGATATGTAAAGCGGCACAAATTGGAACTACGCTCGATTGTCAGCTAACGACATCGGTTTTGTTCGATAATGCCATGTTGGGACATCGAAAACAGAATTAATCAAAGTAAATTTCAGAAGCACGCTAGTTTTAGGAGCCAGGCCTGGGCTTATACTTCTAAAAACGACTATATTAATGATAGCGCTGACGTTTATTTTAGGCCGTGTCACAAGAAGTCGCTTTGCTTTGTGACGTTTTGTTTTACATTACTAGAATAATATTAAGTTATTTTTTTTCGTCTTAAAATGATTTTCTCTTGTAGAATTCCCAGTCGATTCCTCATAAAATTGAGCAGCAGATACATAAATAAACTTGTATTTACCAGCATTATTTAGAGTCTAATAATAATGAGTCCTTGTTTCTTGAAATTAAACGTTAAATATTACTCTTATCTATAGAAAAGGTATTGGTTTGGCGCTAAACCTACGAAGAAGGTTAGAAGACCCGATATGCAAAAAGAACGCAAATTGTCCAAAGATGAGGAAGACGAGAGAGAAATGTATTTCGAAAAGGGCCCGAAGACAGCGGAGGTAGCTGTTAAAATCATGAATGTTACTAAGGTATTTTTTGTAAACTATACGAGACGTTATAATCTTTATTATCATTGTGATAAAGTTCAAAATGAGTGTATGATGTGTATGTGATGGGTGTGCAGTATTAATCTTATTATTACACATTTTTATGCCTAGTGCGCTTATAATGTAGATAATAATGATAAAGTAAAAACAACCTAATTGCAATAGGGTAAAGCTTATTATTGCAGATTTTTGTGTCTGCTGAATAATGTAACTTGAAAAAGCTTTTGCTGTTTTTTTTTGTAATTGAATAAATTAATATTCCTTGTATGTTTTCAGTACCTGACTTGATAATCTCTGGTGAGTTGATGATTTACTTTTAAAATTTCTCTATCGTTTCAACCCTCGACGTAATAAGAAAAAGGGTGTTTCTAAATTTGACTAGTTTGTGTGTCAGCGTCATCGTAGCTCTGTATTGGAATTTTTAATTAGTCGCGAGTATTTAAGCTGATTGATGAAAATCAGTCCAATATGGCCGCCGCGCGCCATAGAACGTAAAATTTAATATTTTTTCACAACTTCCTAAATTTGTGTATGAAATGAAAGGCCTAATAGAAAAATAAACAAATGTCTTGCGGTTTTAAAATTATTTTGTACTTAGATATACATATATTTGTTAGCAAAACTTAATTTTAGCAAGTAATCTCTTAAAGAAACCTACTTTAATTTAAAGAAGTATTAAACAAAATTATTCAAGGTTTTTTCTCATTTTCTATACTACAATATTATGAAAAATGAATTCAAGAATAAGAAAAGTAGTTAACCCTTTTATTTTCAGATATTCAGAACGGTCCGAAAGTCAAAAGTGAAGGCTCTTGATAACGTCAGCTTCGATTGCTATAAAGGCGAAGTCACAGTTGTGTTAGGTGTCAACGGAGCCGGAAAGACCACCCTTATGTCTATTATAACCGGTGAGGTTTTACTTAGTTACTATGTTGGCTCAGCGACCCAAATTGTGTCTTGGCCTCTGATTCGAGAGAGCGTCTCTTTACCCCACCCTTTGCCATTTCTCGCTATTCAAGGACGTGAAGCGCCCGAAGGCTCGCCTCAATTGTATCGCTCCAGCGGTGCCTGGATCGGCTAACAGGGCGTCTACCTGCCAATGGGGTTTTAATATGATGTTTTATAAATTTAAGACACCTAATTATCACTACAGGGTTTACGCAAATGGAGCAGTTACAACTGAGCTTTAAAGTTCCATATTAAAAGAGTAAAAACGAAAGAAAAAGATACCTTTTGTTAAGATTGCAGTCGGTCTGAGCCTCTCACCATGCAGTATCTCCTGAATCATGATAGCTAGACAGTTGAAAATTTTACAGATACTAAAAATGTAATTTGAAGTTAAGCAACGATTGTGCAGTTCAAAAATGTGTTGTTTGTTAATTTAAAACATGATATTATATGTGATGACTCGACTACCGCTTGACCGGGTTTTCACGTAACTTTATCTACCAGTTGCTATACATGAAGTTTTAAATTGTTATTTTTTTAATAGTTCACATTGATACCATAATCATATATCCTACTTGCAGAATAAAGGATTTCGTTTCCTTTTGTTATTGACATAAGGTTGATATTCCAGGAATGTATAGTCCCTCAAAGGGTGCCGTTTTTATAAACAATAAGGATGTTACTCAAAAGTTGAGGGAGCTCCGAGAAACCATAGGATTCTGTCCTCAATATGACCTGAGCTTCAGTTATCTTACTGTCAAAGAGAATGTCCAGTTTTACCAAAAGGTTGGTGTATTTTCGTTCTTTTTTATTCAGTATTGATGAATCTGGCTTTATATACTGAACTAAAATTATGTTTCGAAAACTGTAACTTAAGATCAATTGTTAAAAAATGCGATGGTCAAAATGATTTTCGAATAATTATTCATAGGTCTTTCAATTGCTTACAATTTTATATTTTTATAAATTATTTAAATAAGCACCTTTTGGTTAAAGCGCGTGGCTAACGATTTTTTATCGTGAAACCTTTTATTTTTGTGATAGCTACACACAGAATGATCACCTATCGTATGTAACATTATGGTATGCAATAAAGAATAGACTTTAGTTGACAAAAAATTTAGGTTCTTAACAACGAAGCGAGCACTATTTTATTGAAACTACTTAATAAGTATGATTTAGATCCTGAAGGGATTTTACTTAAAATCGAATAAGGAATCTAACATCGATTGTCACTTTATGGGTAATTTGATAACCTGTCAAATTTTCTCCTAAAAAAGAACACAGTACATAACCCATGGAAAACCACAACATGTACACGCCCGTACGCCAACGTACTTAACTATGTACGCGTATATGTTACAGTTAAAAACAACTAAATGTGAGACTGATATGACAACCGAACAGCTGTTGAAGAAACTTAGATTGAAGGATAAAGCGCATCTCTTTACCCAGAACCTGTCCAGTGGAATGCTTAGGTGCTTACAGGTATAACACACTGTTAAATTTCTTAAAGCTGATATATTGTCCAAAAAATGTATGTATATTCATATGTATGTAATGTTTTAGTAGTAAATATAGGGATGTATGGGCGACATAAGGCGACGACCTCCGTGGTTGAGTGGCGTACGCACCGGTTTCAAGATGTCCGATCCCCGGTCGGGTCAATGTAAAGCATTCACATTTTTACATTATCTCGGGTCTGGGTGTTTGTGGTACCTTCGTTGTATCTGAATTCCATAACACAAGTGCATTAGCAACTTACTTTGGGTTCAGAATACTTCAGAACAATGTATGTGATGATGTTGTCCGCATTTATTTAGTATTTATATTATTTACATTATAATTTAGAGTGTGTGTTGTAGGTGGCGTGTTCATTAGTAACCGGTGCAAAAGTGTTGGTACTAGACGAGCCAACGTCTGGAATGGACGTGGAGATCAGACATCATCTTTGGGATTTATTCATGGTAAGGAAATACTCAGATTTCGTAGAGGTTACTGAAGATCAGCGAATGTCTATTTGACCTCTTCAACCCAGTTTAATTACCTGGGCAAAACAATAACCCTTAGTCAGACTGATTGTCAAACTTTCTGGCTTCTAACTACCTGTAATGTCTGTCAAAGATGTATTTATAACAGCAAATACCCAAAAATTAACATGCCTTCAGAACCACGGAGGAACGTTATGACAAAGATGGTTACCCATCTACGGACCGACCGTGTCAAGTGTAGCTTAGCCACGAGCTCGTCGCCTGAAAGAATTTTAATTCACCTCATGAAGGTTTTATTACTGTTTATTTATCAGGTTCTTCGCGGTACTAAAACGATAATAATGACGACAACTTGTATGGAAGAAGCCACTGCGCTTGGCGACCGTATTGTCATACTGAACAAGGGTCAATTGAGGTGTCACGGTACACCTCTGTTTCTACAACAGGCACTTGGTAAAAAGACATTTAATAATAATATACCACAGGGCCATCTCGTGTCATACTATCAAAGCTTGTACAATGAGAGTGATATTATGATTATGCCTTTCACTGGAGCCAGGTTGAATGTGAGGCCCAATGTGCGCGACGTCTCGCAGTTTCGATCCCCGCGTTGGACACTGGTCTATATTGTCCACGAATGGTTGGTTGTCTCGGGTTTAGGTGTATTTATGCACATGTCTTAAAAGTTTGTTAAAAACCCCTCGATAAGGATTAAAATCCTTAGTGCGATAGTCGTTTTTTATATTATCTATTTTCGTTCCCCGAATTGTGTTGGTATTATTTAATTTTCGTACTACTACCGAAAACTATGAGATAAAGAACCATCACAGTTGAATATTAAATAACCATTTATCATAGCTTGCCAAGTCATCTTTAAAAAAATTGTTTCTCTTCAGGCGTGAGCTGCAATTTATCCGTGACAATAACGGACAGTACTCACATGATACATTTAATTGACTTAGTCCAAGTTATTGTGCCTCATGTAGAGCACAGGATCGAAGACATCCACCGCGTAACATTCTCCCTCCCTTCCGAAGACCGGGACAAGTTTTCACAGCTTTTCAAAGTATTAGAGAGTAATAAAGACTCTTTGGGAATCATGTTCGTTGATGTCGGAATGTATATGGAGGAAGTCTTTCTGGAGTGAGTACCGATTCTTATATTCAAGTCGATTAAAATTGTCATCTGTTTTCAAAGATTTAGTCCACTTTTGTTGCTTGTTCTACGCGTGACGTTATCCATCACCACTTCAAAACTGGAATGTCAACAATTTTGGCACCCAACGTGGGGCACCAGCGTGTGATCAAAATTTTTAAACTACTGGGATGACAAAAAATATAGATTCTGGCGCCCAACGTGGGGCACCAGCGTATGATCCGCGGTCGTTCTCCTTGCAATCAGTGGGAGTGATATCTTACGTAGACACAGAGTTATTCCCGTTAACTGGATTCATCAGTTAATCTTCTTATTCCTGCTATTTATGTTGTAGGTTTCTTGAAGAAGAGACCGATGAGCAATACGACTTGCAAATGAGTCTATCCTGTCGACGTAAGTATTAAGCTAAATATGTATAAACACGTTTATACCATCCTCTTTACTGCAAAGTGAAAGGTCGTTTGTTTGAATCCCGGCACACACCAATGTCTTTCATGTCTTTGAATTCATGTGCGTTCTACTTATTTCTTGAAAATGGTAAAATACATGAGGCCTGCAGGGGGTAAAGTGAAAACTCTTGACACCATAACTTCACCGGTTGTTCATTATCCAGACTATTAGCAGATCCAAAAGTTCCAATAACTAAGGAAAATTTATTACAACACGTTTAGCGAGTTAACGACCAACTAGACAAAATAATTCTTACATTTTACAGATATGGAAATGAATAAAGTTTTCGGTATTCGTCTGCTGATATCTCAACTTCAACTGCTTATCGAGAGAATAATTGAATATAGGATGCTGAATAAGTACCAATTTTTTGTATGGGTAAGTAAAAAAATATTGGAAAAGGACTTATCACTACCAGCACTAGCTTTTTAACTGTTCTTCTTCGAATTCTTAAAAAAGACATGCCATTGTGGATGGCTGTTGACTGGACAGATAGTCGACTAATTGAGGTCACAACTTAAACCCACTGCGCGACCCGTATCACTATTTCGGTCCTCATGTAGGACAAGTGTTTGTGATATCCACATATGCTTGTTCTGCGTCTGTTTGTTTGTGGATGTCTGTGCATGTTATTTTAATGTTGGTGAATACCGGATTGGATGCGGGCTGCCCAGGACCGGGATGGTTGGCGCTCTTTGGGGGAGGCCTACGTTCAGCAGTGGACGGCGACAGGCTGAGATGATGATGATGAATACCCCCGCAACAAAAGGATTGAGTTCCTTAATTTGGGAGTTGTTATAGAAAATAGGAAGAAAGTGGTAACCCGGACACGGCTACAGATAGTGTATTGCGCTCTCTCGCTTCCACATGTCACTGTTCTGTAGGCATATACCAGTAAATGCTTTGGTTATTTTTTTGGAATTTGATTCAGTTTTCGATTCTATCCTAAAATGGTACGATTGAACAAAACCAAAAGTAGCGGTCCAGTGTTTAAAGCGTAATTAGGTGTCGATCGCGCGTAGTTCCAAATCCTGCCACTGAAGAAACTGGCGCTAGTGTCGGGTTTGAGATTACCAACTTGATATCAATTTAATTGAAACAGTACATGATACCGTCAAGAGAAAACTCACGGTATACAATCACATTTTAATAGTACATACGTTGTTACAGCAAGTAGTACTGCCGATCGTCGGTTTCTTAGTAGTAACACTGACTACGAACGACTCTCTCGGCTTCGGCAACATGTTCACTCACTATGAGTACCACGGTCACCACGTCAGGGCTCTAGTGTATAACCCGGGGCCGTTCAGACGCAGCGGGATCAACGAGTCCGTGCTTAAACATCCTGAACTTAAAGCTGTGCTTTCAGATGATGTAGATAGAGGTGAGTTTTGTGTGAATAGTTTTTTACTTCATGTATTGAGTGTTGGCAGTTGTTGGCTATTCGCTCGGTACTTGTTACGACGGGAATGGAAACATGTTTTCAGTGGTCATATTTTTTTTAAATTTTGGTTTATCTTTCTTCGGTCAAGTCCTTATTTATTTGCAATCATCCTTTTCGGTTTCTGCGTATTAAATTTGTAATTATATTATAAATATAAGTGACACTCGTCGTTCCCACAGTCAAACCGTTTAAACGGTTCTGTGGGGCATGTAATTTAATGATTTTATGTAATAAAAGAGAAATAAATACTTTTGAATTGAAACTTCACAGAATTCAGCGATCCAACGTCTGGCTACATGAACAGCGAAACGATGGGTATAAAACTGATGCAGCATTACACGAGATTATTTCACCCTAAAGAGCCAAATCTTCTATCGGAGTCCATCAACTTGTACAGTAACATATACATGTCTGTTCACATACCTTACCTCAATCACAGCATAATAACCTCATATGAACCTATTAGGAAGGAAGACAGGACACAAATTAATCCGAAAAGTGTGTTTCTATGCCTAAAATGGGCTATATGGGTTGTGTTTTGTAAGTAGCATTTATTTCTCTTTATTATTAGTTAGTCGAATTGCAGCACGTACTAATGCCGTTTGGAATTTTTATGCGTAATAAATAATCATTCATCATTTTCCATTGTATGTTCGCTCCTTTTAGTCGCAGCGTGATGGTTTATAGTCTAAAGCCTTCCTCGATGAATGGTCTATTCAACACAGAAATATTTTTTCAATTTGAACCAGTAGTTCTTGAGATTAGCGCGTTCAAACAAACAAATAAATAAACTCTTTAGCTTTATATATTAGTATAGATAATTAAATTGGCTTAGTAGTTTTATAAATATACAAAAAAAAACAATAAATGTTACTTTTACTTTTTACAATGTAAATAGAGGTTAAAATCAAATTATCAATCAACATGTTTTTATGCCTTAAAGAACCTTATTTAAAGCCTTCTTTTTTTTTAAAAAAAAGGTATTTCTTTACGTCCCTATCAAATGCCTGTAATCCCAAAGGTCCCCTACGTCTTTAAGTTTGAGAAATTATGACCACTTATTTTTTACAATATTAGTATTCCCCCAAAATATTTGTGTGCGGAATACAAAAGACCCTTTTCTTCAAATCACGTTTTTTTATATATTTTTTACTTACCCTCGTCCCCTTGGCCAAAATACTGTTATCCCACTGCAAGGATATTTCATCAAAACAGGGGTATTTTAATGTGTGGTGGGCTTTAAAATGTAAGCTGAGTCATTTATTGTTGTTTCGTTATTCCACGCCTATTTTGAGGGGTGATATTATTATAAGTTAACACAGGTGCAGGTATTTGTTTGCAACTTTTATATTAATATTACAAGTATGAACGGGATGCATTTGTTATCCAAAATTTCATTTATGACGCAAGTTTTTATATGTTACGACTCCAATTATATCCTAGGATTTTGCCACTGTACAGTTACACTGTCTGTAATTTCTGATGAACAAGACATGTACTGAAATGCTACCGACAATACTCCTTTTTTTGTCGGGCAAGGAGATCTTCATGACACCGAGGGTAGTGTCTGAATTTTACTGACTCAAACTGACATACGCTTTTTGGGGCTGGTGCATGCAATTAATGCAAAACAACGCAAAAATTAACTGTTAATAAAAAAAAGAGAAATTAAATAAGATCTGAGCCTATTGAAAATATAAACGCCTTACTCCATATAATACTTAAACATGGTTTACTCTAGTGTACATTTTTCATCAGTTACCGTCGTACCCCTCGCACCTTGCATCACGTTGACCATAAAGGAATACGCTAACGGCATCCGAGACAACCATATGATGGCCGGCTGTTCCCCCATAGTCCACTGGGGCGCTAGGTTCATACTACACATGACCGCCTACCTGGCGATCATACCCGGCCCTTTGATGATCTTATCTGTCGGAATGGACTTCGATGAGACCTTCACCGAGGTGGAATTCCTTGGTTTGTGTTATTTTATTTTCTTGTTATCTTAGATTCATTTAAAAGTTGATAGCCGAGTGGTCGAGGTCACCACACCAAACCAACTGTGCGCGACGTGTCGCGGGCTCGATCCCCGCGTAGGACAAGCATTTCTGTGATCCCCGAATGCTTGTTCTGATTATGGGTGTGTTTGTAAATAAACCCCCGCAACATAAGGATTAAATTCCTTACTGCGGGAGTCGTTCTTTAAAAAAGAGTTTTAGATGGAAAGCTCCTCATTTCGACCAACAAATGAGGATTTGTGAGTTAATTAATCTAGGCTACTGCTTTAGGTCTTGTTGGTTATGAATTTATTTTGAAACGCTGTAACGTTTTAAAATTTAATTTTAAGTAAGTGACGCAATAGATGATGACTATTTTGTTTCTCAGTTATCGTCTTTTATGTTTATTAATGAATATTTATTTATTTATTTTTTGTACCGCCGAAATTAATCGAGCAAATAACAGAGAATAGAAGTTACGCGTGATATCACCATTATGAACCTACAAATTTTATGGATTCGTTACGTCAAAATCCCTCTTGAAATTTAAAGCAGTTTAATTTAGATTTTTTCCTTTTATACTTAGTCAACATCCCTTTTATTTATTTACCGCAAGTAAAAAGTATTTGATGTAAATAAAAATCTCTTAATTTATTTGTATAATTTCAGGTGCAGTTGCAATGATATTAGTGGCATTTGGAGCGGCTTATCTCGCTCATTTATTTTTTCTGAGTTTTATATTTCAAGGAAATTATGCAATTTGCCAGGTGTACATCATGTCTATATGTTTCGGTTAGTTAACTACTTTTGAATAGATTCGGTGCCTGTAGTTTAAAAAAAAAGACCTGTTAACTCTTTATGAAGGCGATTTTTTTTTCATTAGACATTTAATGATAGAAGTTGTGAAAACTACGCATATTATTTTTGTTTCTTCTACAAATAACCTAAAAACCAGTCTAAAACACGGTTACATGTATAAATTTATGTTTCCTAGGAACCATCTTGCCTATAACTCTGGCAGTTCTAGAGCCAGTGTGGAAAAGGCATATGGGTTTGACGTTTTCGTACTTGACTCTTACGATCGTGGCTCGTATTAGCCCCTTGTTTGCTTTCACTGTCGGTCTCGCTCGCGTGGCCTTACTGGCGAGGTCTAATGCCTTGTGCGCTCATTATAAACACATGTGCCCCGACTTGAAGCTAAGGGATCTTCCCTTCAATCCAGATGATTGCTGTCGTAAGTATTCTTTTTTGTATGTAATTGTAGCTAATTCTTAGTGCTGCTATTGCCCGCTAACTGCTGATGTTAGTTTGGTCCTATTTTTAAGTTAGACCTCTATTAAACTCGACTAAATCGGTAAATTGATAACTTTTATGGACGGCTCCTACAAATAAAAAAATAAATAAAATAATCGGACTTAGCACCTCCATTTGGTGTAAGACAGTTACAAAAACTGGCTTTAATTAGATAAATTTACTATCTACCTAATCAAATGCTAGAGGCAGCAATGTAGTTTCGCCATCACGATTCCACTGCTACAAGTACTGGAAGGCTCAGCGCAAACAGAACGGAGAGCAGCGGAGAGGATTTTAATAATGCCTTATTATATAAACATATTCTTCCATTTCTTCTTCTTCCGCCAAAAGCAAAATTATAATCCCAGTCCATCATCGTTTACGAATTTTCGCGAAAAACTGGCATGTTTTCTTTAGAGTAACCCAGAGCGGTTTACTCACACGCTCGCGAGATCACGCGCAAGCTCGAGCATTCACAATCCGTAAAAAAAATGCCCGAGACTGCGCGGGGATCATTCCTCTCTGTCTGCGCTGACCCATACAGTCTTACTATAAGAGCTGGTGGCAGAAGCTTCGACTTGCTTTTCTCCAAATGACTTCTGTAAATATTTCAGGATCGGAATTAGATATGCCTTTCAAATATATGGAGGATTACGTTACTGGTCTCCACGACTTTCTTACTCTTATAATACAGTTTTTTATTTATTCAGTAAGTTTTTTCACTTTTTTTTGTCAGTTTACAAGACAGTACCTATTTATAGAAATACTTGGCTCAGGAAGATTTTTTTTTGACGCAGTTTGGTTCGAGTAGTAATATTAAAAGTTACGTTCTTTATTCATATATAGAAGAGGAATGTGTATTTGATGATACTTATAATTTCACCGATCCTCTTTTTCATTGAAGAGGAAAAAAAATCTTGAAACTTGAAACGAATTGGGAATCAACCGACGTGTTTTTTTTCCCAACCTTTTTTACAGTTTCATATTTATTATGGCATTCTTTCATCATTTCATATCATTATAGGTACTGGTGATATTACTAGAGCATAGGATACCTCAGTACATGATAGAACGGATAATGACGTTCCAGTATAGAGTGCCACGCCACAAGTTCTTCAGCATTAGTGTAAGCAAAGAGGCTGACTATGTACGGTCGAAGTTACGAGCTGGTAAATCAAATTCTGATATAAATATCTTGTAGTCGAACCTAAATATTTTTACCTTTTAGTCATTCTCCAATAATGTAAATTTGAAAGTTTAAGTATATTTTTCTTAAACTCCCTTTTTTCGGGTGGAAAATCATCGCTTTGGGTTGAGCGGAAGAGTGTCAGACTTCTACTGACTAAAACTCATCCATGGTCCTGTCTTTGCCCTTCGTGTATCGCGGCCACTGTAACCCTTTCGTATTATCCGCTGCCCCGGCAGGTTTTTAAATGCTCTGGCGAAAGCATTTCAAGGCTTTCATCCATAAGATTTGAGTTTTCAAGCGACAAAAGCAACAACCACAATACCAAGACATAGGCTCATTCATATTGGAGATTAAATAATCTTGTGAAAGCTACAAATTTCTCAATTGTTCTCAAACCTCAAAAGTATTGCAATATGTATTACGCCTCGATTACTTTCTGTATTTTATTTGAATATAACGCATTGAATTGATATTTTGTCTTAGGGGAAACCAAAAATGACGTCATATTGGCTCACAATTTGCATAAAACCTTTAACAATATATTCAATAAAAAGAAGTGTGAACCAATCAAGGGGATAAGCTTTGCAGGAAAACTGGGTAAGTTATTATGTTCTAACTGTGAAATGGCGCGTACTCGTAAGCTAAGTGCCTCTAGAATAATTGAACATTGGCCGTCACCCAGTAGAACCTATTCCTAGATGCTAATTGAAACATAGTAGATTATATTTAGGCCATTTTTCATTTTTATTATTCTATTAATGAAAAACTTTAAACATACCTAAAATAATTATTGGTTTCCAAATAGCCATTTTCCTATCTGGATTTGATATCGTAAATATTTCAGGCGAATGCATAGGCATCGTGGGTCCACGAGATGTTGGTAAATCCACGCTTCTGAAAATGCTGAGCGGCCTTATGGCTATGACGAGAGGGACTTGTGTCGTTCAAGGGCACCACGTCAGAAAGAATCGCTTGAAGGTATGATTTTTTTTGTATGATAAAGTGAGTTAACAAATATTTTATGTTAAATTCATAATATTTTGATGTTCGTTGTTGTCTTGGGAATGTAAACTATCTACCAATTCTACCATATATTATGGTTGAGGTCACCACGCCAAAACCACGCGTTATGTGCTTCAGGTTCGGTTCCTGCGTATGACAAGGGTATGTGAACCATGAGTGATTGTCTTGAGTCTAGCTGTCTTTGTGCCTTTGTGACTTTGTATTTTTGAATGTTGGTGGAAACCACCGTGAAGTCGTGGTTTTAAAAAAAATATATGAGGTTATAATGAGGTTTTCATTGCAGTATATTTTGCATGATAAATTTTATATTGCAGTATATGAAGAATATCTGCTACTCGTCAGGTCCCTTCGGCCTGGACCCTTTCCGGACGGGAGTACACAACCTGTCGTTCTTAGCTCAGCTGCAGGGCTACTCCAAGGAGATGGCAGTTCGAATAGCTCTGATGTCTTTACATTTTATGGGTATAACTTTTGTATTTCTATGTTAGTAATGTAAGCTCTTATGAAAACAAGATTGTCCCGTTTTTTTGTGGACACGGGAATTTATAAACAAAGGTCAACACTAAACGAATTACTTGCGTAGCACAATATCATCAACTTCACGTCACCCCAAAAGATTAGTCCATGTACACTACCTCACGGGTGGCGCGAAAACATGTACAAATACGTAATTAGTACCACGACTTTTTCAACATTTTGATTGCTATATCTCCGAAATGGTGATTCTCTGGAAAAGAGTGTATGAACAATTTATATAAATAATTGCGTGATGAATAATTTTGTCTCACCAATTTTTATGATTACTGGAAAACTCAAAAATCCGATTTTTGCAGCATTTGACCTTGAATATTTTTTTTCCACACATCAAATGTGGATAATTGACCAATTGTGTGCAATATGATCCCTAATATTCATGCAGGTGGGTGCGACTTTACCCCTATTTTTGGAGCTAATTTGACCGGACTAGATATTGGATTAAGTTTTGATTCATACAGAAAAGCATTTTTGTGATCCACGAACACTTATTCTGAGTCTGGGCGAACGTTTATGAAACATCCGCAAGATTAAAGCACTTTCTGAGATAGCCAATATTATTTGTAAAAACTGACAACTAATTAAAGTTCAAAATGTAAATTCCATACATTTACGCGATTCGATCAGCTAGTACAAATGAAACTTGTCTCCTTTATAGGACTGCAGGCGAACTTGAGTGCAGTGAGGCGGTACAGTTCGGGCTGCGCGCGCCGCCTGGGGCTGTGCGTGGCGATGATACTGGCGCCGTCCTTAGCGATACTGGACGAGCCCATGCGGGACGTCGACCCCAACTCCCGCTCGAGAGTGGCTAAGGCACTACAGCGACTAGTATTAGAACCTGCTGTCGTCATTGTTGCTGAAGCCAGGTGAGGATCTCTTAAACCAATGTTTAGACTGGCCTGTTGGTCTGGTCGTTAGTGACCCTGACTGCTATACCGGAGGTCGTGGGTTCGATTCCCAACGACAAATGTTTGTGTGATGAGATCATTTGTTCTGTGTCTGGGTGTAATTTATCTATAATATGTATGTGTTTAGAAATATATAAGTATTTTGATCAATTATCTAGCACTCATTATACATTTATACAAGCTTAGTTTGAAACTAGGTGGCGTTGTGTGAAATTTGTGGAATGTTTATTAGTTGAAAAATGTGTTTCGATCTTATTAGACTAGCCGATCGACACTATAGACTAGATCTTCGGCTTATTTCAGTAAAGTCTTTTTGGGATAGCCATGTAACGATCAACAGCTTTGACATTATATTTTATAGCCTTAAAGTTAGTACTCACATTATAAATAATTTCAGCGTGGACTGGGGCCACATGGAGTCTGTCTACACTCGAATAGCCATCTTATCGCAAGGTGAACTGGCCGCGTTAGGACCAGCCGGCGAGATCCACGCGAAGGTCGCGAACGGGTATACGGCGCGGATCAAGCTTAAAATGGTTACAGCTTTCAGACAAGACATGCAAAAAGATCTAAATGATACAGACGATGTGGTTTCATCTTCATGTAAGAGACTTATTTATATTCTTGTTAGTTTGTGTTCTTTGTACAGGGCTAAAGACTTTAGCGCCAAACACTCTATTAGCAGTGAATATGAGCAAACTTCACAACGTGTGTCATGGAAGTATGGTCTGTTGCAGGACGAATGTAATGCCTTATGAGAAAGACAGAAACTGATAACCGGTGTCTTTTAATTTAATTTCTCCACTTGTTAGGTGTCCTTGTGGTTCTAGCAGTTGAAATATTTAAAGGCTTATGTAGCAAGCTTGCTGAATTTTCACAACATTCATTCATTTATATTTTTTTTAACTACATAACCGTTATGTTCAGCGGAATCGCAGCTGTCATTGCATACTGAGAAGAGCGTGATGCACGCTCAAGGTATCGTCGCCTTCAAGATGGAATTTAAGAAGATATTCGAGGATAGTTACATTCTAGGAGAGCACTTGGTAAGATCGTTAAATATTATGGCACCTGTTGAACAATTTACTACTTAAAAATGGGAAAGGGGTTTGAGGCAATATGTCAATACAAAAATAATAATAATGTAGTTTCAAAATAAATAATTTCGAAACTTTCCTAATCGTTTTTTTATACTCGAGCAACGAGACAAGTTCAGGCTTGAATCATATTTACTCGTTACCCACTACTAAGCATACAATTCTTACAAACGAGTATGTATCTCGTCCTATCTGGTCCTTCAAAAAAATACGAATAACAACTTTGTTTTGCAGTGCATGATATATTTCCACATCGAAGATCTCAAGAATAACATTCAGTACAGCGAGATGTTTGAGAAGTTGGAGAACTTGAAAGCGAGGTTTAAAGATGTAGTGGAAGACTATGTTCTGAGCACCACAACGATTGAGGACGTTTTCTGGAGGCTGCGAAGGGAAGGGCCCCAAGAGGCTGAATCGGACATTTCTGCGGCCACATCAGATAATTACGTGTGAACAATTTGATAATAATACAAGAGAAAAATTAAAAGTTCTGATTTATTACTTTGTTTTATTCTTTCTTCATGATTGATGCGTAACTTGGTGTAAAATTTAAAGTACCTTAGGTGTGCTGTTTTTTTCCTGTGTTCTGGTAAGAAGTGTGAATGTCTGTGCTGAATTTGTATAAATATTATTTATGAATATGGTTGGAATTCTTAATATTCATTATAGTAAAACCTGCTTATTACATTGGGTTGTATTAGTTCTGACGCTTAAAATTTAGCTCTTGTAGTGATGGCTATAAGGTCGATTTTAATAAGTTGTAAAAGTAACGTGCGATTTGAACGATTGCAGTTACTTTTGATAATCATACATAGAAATTAAATTATTCTGTAATTCTGTGCCAATATACTCATAGTCTCGTTGGCTAAGAAACGTCTAACTAAAGATCGCGACCAAATCGATTAGTTTTAATTACTGTTACCTAAAAAAATGGCTAAAAAGAAAATCGAGTTATTTACGGAAATACATTGCGAAAAGGAATTCGATAATATTATCAAATACAATCCGGACCAGCTTATTTGTAGGTATTTCTGTGAATTATTTTTATTTTTGATATAAAAGTGTTATCATCCCTATTTGTGTATTTTAAACTGATTGCTAACTTTGTTTCGTGTTAATAGAGTTTCCCGTATTGAGGCCACATGGTCACCCACTTCCTCGGAGGTGGAATGCTTCATATTTTGTTTTTCTAGGCGTTCGCATTTACATTTTACCAAGGTCTTTAGAAGCTTATTCATTTTTATATATAACTCATTCTGCCTGTTATATTTATCTTTCGTATTGTTTTATGTTTTATCTAATAACCTCGGTGCTTAAAAATTATATGAAATCACATGGTCTTTCTGATTAGGTTTTTTTACCTATTAAGGTTGTAATTAGGTAGAAGACCTGCTTGCTGCTTGACGGTAGGGGGTTACCATAGTCTCTGCATCCATCACTAGGGGCATTAAATCCGTATTTGAATTAAAGACATGTTTACTCCTATTTAAAAGGTGCAGAAATATACAGTTATGCTTTCGGATCATGCATGGCATTAGACCGACTGTTTACCACTATAAAGCTAGATTGGAGTGAAGGAAAATTGATTTTGCTCAAGGTAAGTTTATTCACATTAATTTGTATGAAATGCAAATGTTGTGTAAGCGAGACACCTCTCAATATAATGCGCCATCTCTGTCTTGCAATGCACAGACTAGTCTAATTCTGGTTGTATTTTTAGGTGCCTGCTGATGAAATTGAAGCTTTGCAGCGGTTTAGACATCAAAGTGAACCTGTCTACATGTTTATTTTGGTTCGTTTTTTACTACCTATATTAAGAATAATTAGGAGTATGTATTTAAGGAGATACTTCTGGGAAGAAGGTTCAGCTACACTCGATACGGTCGGTCCGTGGGCGGGTGACTTAAAGACTGTGAGCTTGGCTGTAATTTAAGAAGAAGCTAGAAAGTCTGAGAACCAGTCTGGTTAAGGGCTATCGTGTAGCTCAGGTTAATGGGTTAAGTTCACAAAACTACTGTTTTCTTAGTACATAGTCCTTTAATTTCACTTAGTTGCCAAACAAACTTCACATAAGGATTTCAATTGCAGAACATGAAAACAACAAAAGTTTTCCGCGGTGTGGACAGCGTTAAATTCGCTGAAGTGGCCAAGAAAGAGCTAGACTATCATAGACAAGAGCTAGGAGGCATCAGTACGCAGCGAATGTTTTACGAGTTACATGAACCGACGCCAGACGAAATGGTAAGCGGAGGAGGCGAAACGCCGCGCCGCGTTGATGCCGTATATTGCGTTATTTGAGGCTTTATTAACCCTAGAGAACTGAGCTTATTTGGCATAGCCATGAGGTACACGATACCTGTATGCTTTTGTGTCCTTCTTCTGAGTAATTTCGTGCCGAAGGCTCAAAGAAACTTATTTCTGTCTTCTTCTTCCTTCAGATTAATATTATCAGGGACTTTTGTGAACTAGAATTTAAATGCTTTTCTAAAATCAAGTTTAGAAAATATACCAGATTATTTATATCAAATATAGTTTTCATGCTAGGTATCTATACCGCTATAACTTCAAATAATATAAGATTTTGGCAACAATAACATTCTTAAACCACATATTCAAGGTAGGCTTCAAAGTAGGCTATTTGAACGTCAAAACAAGTAGACAACATCCCGTATCGCCTTTTGCAGCTTTCTAACTGCTCTAGGTATGAAGTAGGAACTGCTCAAGAAATTCCACAACGCCGAGTGCATCCGCTCTGGATAGCTAACATTTTGCCTTTGCTAAATTCGTAATACCGCTACAAATTCAACTGAATACCGTATTTTATCTAACCCTTAAATGTGATATATATTGTGATATAAATCTGGGACTTAAAAAGTCTAAAAATAGATACATTCGGCTTCGAAATGGTATTTATAAATTCGGACGGTAGGTCGTGTCACATAATTTATGTTTGCAAACGTTTTTAGAACATTTTGCTACGTAACAGTCAGCTGTCAGGTTTGATATCCCATACGAGATTTATGTAGTCAAAGGATTTATGAGGCGTATCTATTGGATTTTTTTTATACTATTTGTAGGTATTTCGTAATAGTATGTAGGTGTACCTACTTAACTTGAAACATTTTAATCCCCAACATAAAAAACGACATGCTATTGATGGCATCGCAGCATTTTTTCCGGCTAAGAAATAATAAAATTATAAAATAATAGATTTAAAAGCTAAAAACTGACGTTTTAAAATCAAAATCGGTCCAGCCGTTTTTATAGTTGATTTCGGTTTATCATTTCAAGCTAATTTCGATGAATGTATCTACCTATCGTTTATATGGCAGTAACATTTGTCTGTTTAGGTTTTAATTCCGCCTGTGACCAATGTTCAGTTTTGTTTAGATAGATAAATGTAACTGGTGCGTGGGTACTGTAGGTACTATTTAGGATTCTGCCGGTCTACCACCACGTCTCAAAGTAATATTATGTTCGTTCAAACTTGTGCGTGAATCTTTTCGTTATCCTAAGATTTAAAAAAAAAATCATTGAAATACTTCAACAGGAGTGGATGACAATCAGGGCTACAGAAAAGGAACAAGAGGCTACGTCATTGACTGCTCGCCGTTTGAGCCGCCAAGCGGTCCGCAAGCGACACCGAGCCGAGCTGATGGTTCCGTACCTCACTGATGTGAACTTCGTGCTGTTCTGGCCTCACTGCTACCACGCCCATCCAGAGTTGTATGAGCGATGGGATGCTAATAGTTCGAGTCTTTCACTTCTCACCATCATTTAATTTTTAAGAGCCAACTCAAAATTTTGAGTTTTATTTCACTAGGCTAATGTGTTGATAATATAGGTAATCAAGGTCAAAATCTGGAGGTAACCATTTTTGAATTGTTATAAAGCTCTTATTCTATATCTTTGCATTGAGGATATTTCAAAATTGTTTTCGTTGGTAGTGTACCTCTGCCAAAATTCTGTTTATTAATTTTTTCTATTTGTGTTTGACGATAAATTAAGTTATTTTCATTTATCGGCAAACCCAATAGAAAGAAAGCAATCCGCGCTTTAATAAACTGTTTTTCAGTTTTTTTTTCACGTGTTTTGATTTATTTCTTACCCAGACATCGTAATGGTCGGTAGAGAGGAGATAGAGTTGACTCCTGAGAAGATCACTGATATATTTTATGCTGGAGATGCGCCTTTGAACGAAGCTTCGGTTAACAAACTGCAGTCTGGACGAGCTCTCGCTATATGCTTCCGTTTGCTGGATGAAGATGTCAGTTTTGTGGGTTAGTAGTTCTAGTGATGTTGAGATTTTCTATCGTGTTGCCGGGTAATTACTATCCTTCAAGTGACATGCTCAAAGACACCCAGACAGGACAATCGATCCTGGATTACGTCATAATCGCTTTCCTTAAGCAGGGATCGAAGCCACGACACATCGCGCTCAGTGATTTTGGAGAGGAAACCTCAACCAATTCATCAGATTGTTTTTAATTCTTACCACATTCTAGCTTCACACCGAATTTTTTGTTGTTGCCTGTCGATCGTAAGAAATTGTAGTATGGAAAACAATGCGGGCAAACTAAGTTTTCCAAAATTACAGATACTTTCTTCATTCTTAATTTTGAGAAAATCTGGACACTGACATGTGGCATTGGCACAGAGAGCAACCGTGATGACCAATTCTCTCTATAAAGAAGAAAAAATTGTACCTAGGGAATAAATATTTTGCGTACCTTTTTGCTTATAGCACAGAAAATATCATTCAATCGTCCTCTGTCGATAGCGCTGGTCCGTAGAATCCTTTACGAGGAAATACAGCCATACGACGAGAGTAGTTCACACCACTCGTCTGAAATGAAAACTGCTTTCGATCGATACAAGACCTTAAGCCCCACAAGAGAAGAAGTCTGGACACGGCGTCGTGAAGAAAGGGAAGAACAAAAGGTTATCATTGTGATATCTTTAAAAAGTAATCACTTCTTGGTAATTAGTGAAAAAGGAAAATAGCAGAGTAATAACATCTGCCTTTTACACCTGCCATCACATCTTAATGTATTATTATTGCAGTTGTGGAAACTTGACAGCATTCTTCTTCTTCTATACGGGGTAGAGTGGCATCTTTCTTTCACAACTGCAATCATCGCTTATCTCACTTTAGTGGTGGGCACTATAGAGTGTTCAATTTTAAAATTTTCAATAAATATGCGTCTTAATTTAACAGTCCGTCAAATTAGTATTGCATATAGGATAGAAAACATATTAATTCATTAAAGGCAAACAAAAAGAGAAGAAGAGCCCGCTTTCTGTCCGAAATGCAGCGTCTGGCCCAGCTGGCTAAAGAGGAAGCATTAGAAGCAAAGCGCCAGGAGAAGGAACAGCGAAAGTTACTCTTGTTGAAGAGTGGTGTAAGTAGTATTAAATGTATATTGTGTACCATAGTTTGTGAAGATACGTATTTTAGGAGGTTTTCTTATTGATTTTTTTGCGATGCGATTTAACCGACAAGAGCGTACTCCTCATTTTTCTTTTCATTTTCCAAGAGGTTGGACTGCAATTCCCGCAGCAGTAATATTAAGTTAAGCTTATTCGAAATATAGTAGGTGTGCTGATTAAAGCTTGTTTGTTCGTTCTGTGTTGGGAAAATGACATTGTCTTGTTGTGAAATAATTACAGGCTAAATTTTATTGTTGGAGGTTATTTGTTGTTTTTCTGTTTAACAGAATTTAGGGGCATTAGATCAGCTGAATGAAGAGAGAGATGATGATAATGTGGATGTAGAAGTACCAGAGGTAAGTTCAAGAATATGTCACACAAATTAACTTTGTAGTGAGGTTCTTGAAGTCTTGAGCAGGTGTCAACGGACGACAGGCGTAGAGAGACGTATCTCTTGAGTACATTTTATTGTACCCTCAGCGAGAATTGCCATGTCACTTAAGATGGATGATAGACAACTATTTTGTCAGTCTATCGGTCTGTGGCATCATAGCTCCCGAACGGAATGAGTGATTTCAATTTAATCTGTTTCGTATTGAAGCTGAATTACCTATGTGCGAGCGTCCAAAAATGGACCGCAAAACTATATATCTTCCACTATATTATATCCAATAATACTCCCTTAGTTTTTTTCGTAAGCGGCGTATCCTCAATGTCACTCACCTCCTTGGGGGAGGGAGTGGGGGTGGTGGATGTCAGACTCATACTGATTGCATACGTGCAGGAGTTGTCGGAGGAGGAAGAAGAAGAAGAGGATTTGTTCGAGGAAGACGATGATGAATATTTTCCACCTCCTGGACTACTAGTACCTGGTTTCTATGCACCGCCTAACGATATCGCCAAGGCTAATGGCCTGGCTGTATTGTTTCCTAAGGTATCAACCAATTTTATCAATCATCATCTAATTATATTCTTATTCTACACATTATATGCAAATACTATGGACATATATCAAAATAATAGTTTTCAAAGTACAAGGTAACTCGACCCTATCCCCCTAAGTCGTTTGGTTTTGCCATTCATATTTATTCGTAGCAATTGTGCAGTACAGTGTCATTGACAGTTTAGTTTTAATATAAGTAGTCAGTCAGACAGGTTCCCCAAAAATATTAATAACGTATTATTCATTGTATCACATAATTTAAGATTTAAGAAGATTTAAAGCACTTAAGATGAAATGGGGCTAGTAACACCACTTGCCAGTAATGGTAAGTGACGTCACACGAGATTTTATTTCACTGTATCCTTTCACGTTATGTTTACGAGGTAAAACAAAATATATGTATCCATTTTTTTAAATGTCTGACGGTCTCAGATTTTTTTTTGGTCAAAACCGATATTGCAATCGCAATAATCATCATAATGATTAGTAGTCTTTCTGACCACTGTCACCTCTAGAAAAAGATAAATAAAACTTCTGATTACAGTCACAATTATCAGCTGCAATTTAAAACTGATCTAACATAGGTCATTAGCCTTCACTTGTCTCGCGTATAAGTATCGGAATGTTCGTATGACGTCACTTTGCAGTTGGTACTTGAACGCGTGACCCCTCAGCCAGAATTCCTGCCTCGACATGTGCTAGTACTACTAGAAATAAGCAAGCGGTACAAAGCTATTGATGCGATCGCTCCCTTTAAATACGCTATAATACATGTAAGTATATTTAATGCATTGTTTTTTTATATATTGATTATAAATCAAAAGAAAAATTAATTATTGAACAGAAATAATAGTATTTTTTTTTATGTTTATGGAAATCCCCGCTATAAGTTATTCTTTTTAAGGTTACATTTTCACCGCTATCTGACTGTTCGTCCTTCTGATCAGGCTGTATATTAAAACTCTTCTGATCAGGCTATATAACTTTAATAATCCCTCAGGGTTACGAAACCGACTCGCTCCTGACCGGTAAATTAATGTTTACCGCGGTATTTTTTTGGCGGGCATATAATACACAGATTTTTAACGCTATTTTCAAAATCGAATAATTCTTCTTACTAGCCCATAGTGTCCGTTAAAACAAACATCCGAAAATGTTGTAACAAACAATGTATTTACAGATGGGTATATTTAAAGCTACATCGCCATACAACAGCGTACACATTGCTTACACAGTCAAGCAATTCGATACTGTAGATAACAATACTCAGAATTTGTAAGTTTATACTGTTTTACTATGTTGTTAGGCTTGATTTTAATTGTATATTTACATGTCTCGTTGGCCCAATGGTCAACAGCATGACAGCTATGTATGAGGCCTCGGTTTCGATTTCCGGGCCGGGACTGAGTAGTTACCAGGTTGTTCGAGGATATATTTAAGTCGTAAAATAGCCTCAAACATACCTCCGCTTATTAAGTACTAGTTGTTGCCCACGACTCCGTGTGCGTGGATTTCAGTTTACGACGCGCGGTGATTCCTGATTCAGGGAGAATGCCCAAATCTGTCCAAAAACCGCTGGGCTCATATCATTATTTTAGATAAACAGTATTTAAATCCATCAAAGCTGTAGTCATTTCAAAAAAAGTTTATTGCCCATTGACCTCCCTTACAACCACCACCGTACATACGCGTCAAATAGGGCTGGACTAATCGAATCCATTAAAACTAACCCAAGAATCCAAGTGCGTCGCGCCTTTTTTACTATCCAAATTAAATTCACAGGGACCAAGTAAAAATAGCTTTCATGATATCCATGGAGGTCGACATACCGTTGCTGCACCTCATGGATCTGAATCCAATCCACGTCAGCAGGGACTGTTCTATAGGAGAAGAGGAATGTGCGGCCATGTTCCCAGTGGATTATGGAGACGAGATAGACCAGTTTGAAGACTTTGTATAGGTAATGAGAGGTTAACAGCCGTGAGTAAAATGTCGTCCTAAGTGGCTTCCTGTATCTGTCATTGTCTAAGTGTTGTTCTAATAAGTACTTTTGAAATAGAAAAGTCCTCTATTCGTCATCATTATCATTACCATAACAAGCCTGTCTTAGCCCCTGCTGGACATAGGCCTTTCTCATGCAAGCCACTGAGGTCGATCTTTGGCTCCCCTTCTCTAATCTCTGCCAGCTGTCTTACGAATATCATCGCCTTTGTTTTTGTTAGAGATTTAACTTAGTTAACTAAACGCTGCCTTTTTAAAGACAAGAATTAGGCTTACCTAAAATTACATAAAACAAACTCATTTTTTTACTCATTTTAACACTGCTGCCGCCTTTTAAAGTAACTCTTGAAGTAGTAAAAGCGAGACGGCCATAAACCACGCGTAGCGTTGTCTCACCACTACAGCAGTAACAGATACATACCTAAATAAATAGTATCATAGAATAATGCTCTACGCAGTTTTTGGATGATAGATAAATTAAAACACACTGAATACGCAAAAAAATATAAATAATAACTTGACCTACAAATGAGAGACTTTGATCGAGGAATCATTAGTTATTGTATAAAATCTGTCAGTTTACAGTTTTAGTATGTTACGAATAATGGACTAAATACTTATACTCAAAATCTTATTCTATTTTTATCTTATCTTATTTTTTATTGATAAATTCATATGGGCTACTCATCTCCTGAACGGTTGAACTGTCTGCGATTTTACATACACGTTTTGTTATCTGGAATTCATAAGCTACTTTATATCTAAGTGAAGCTTCGGACTCGATGCAGAAAGTTTAGGGCTGCGTGCTGTCCAGAGACCTATGTTTAACAGTGAGTCTGCGAGTTAATTGAATGAGGCCTCGAAAACGGGACGCTAGGCAAAACTAAAACAGCCCATTCTTTAATTTTCTGAGTGTGAAAAAAGTTTGTCTACCTCAATCACGCGTTTATGAGGTGTGGTTCTTTTTGACCATGTTTTTTTATTCACTTAATTTTTAGAAAGAGTTTTTGACCGTACGTATATTATGATAATAAACAGTTATATTATTATAGATACAAACGAAAATGCAATAAATGTATAATTTTAAGGCAAGACGAAGTAGTGTTATACGTGTTTTCAACTGTTAATTTCCTCTCAGAGGCAAATATATCTAGGTATTAAAGTAGTTTGCCAATGTTTATTAATCTATGTCACACCAGTTTCACTTAACGCGGTGTCAGCAAAAATTCCAAGCGTCGAATTTTATGAGTCCTATCTCATTTGGACTTTGAGTTTGCTAATAATACGTCGCAAATTATTTATATGCAGGTGAGTGATTTAATTCAAATATTTTCAATTTTACTTAGAAACTTATATACCTATAGACATTGAAATAATACAATAAGTAATATTATTATGTTAACAGTTAGTACTATATTCTAATAACATTACTTTTAATTATGGACATGTTTATTAATATTCAGTCGAAATTCAGACAGAATTTTATTAAAAAAATATTTTTTGTTTCAATGTCTTAATTCAAAGAAAGTTATTTTCGAGATTTTCAAAATCCCGTTAGCTATCGAGCTTATATGGTAAAGCCGTTTATAACTCAGAATTGCCAGTCTCTAAAGTTATAGCAAAAAGATCTGCCAAACTGCATCTAAAACTTTCAGTGAGTGTTATACGAGTATTGTTAGAAACTATTTTCGTCGCTTGTCAACCGATAAATTATTTATATTTCTAGATTCTAATTGAATTACCGTACTTTTTAGTGCCTACTCGTATCTTGCGGATCAAAGTGACCAGAAAAAACAGCAGAAACCCTTTGTGTTATCCTTAAGTTCTTTTTACGACAAAAGTATTTATAATCTTCCTTTAGTTTCCTTTCCTTTAGTTATAATCTTCCTTCTTTAAGCATTTAGGTATACCACAAAATACTAATAGTACTCAAGGAAATTTATGTGATATATTAACGAACGAACTTTCTTTAGAAGCTTAATTCAGAGTCATTGAATATATTTTCTTTAATGCGTATTTAATTAATTTTCAGTGACCATAAACAGAATAAGAAATCAGACCATCATGCGTCATGGTAAGTAGATACTATTGTTGTTTTATTCTTACCTTAACAACTATTCATGATCTCTTTCTTTTTCTTTTTTGTCATATTTTGTAAGTTGACTTGTTTATTGCGCACCTACCGCTTCGTAAAGCGTTAAGGTCGATGTTGAAGTGAGATGGCGCATTACAAAGATCGTAGCAGTGTCTCTTTCCTACGAATGCAGGTCTTGCTTAAGACCTGGAGGTTAGGTTAGTAAGTGATGGATTAATGTTAAAACAGCATTAGTGAATATTTCCAGTCGAATAGTCATAGACAAATCGGCGGGTTCGATCCCCATGTGTGTATTTTTGTGATCTACGAACGCTTGTCCTAAGTCTGGGTGTCTTTGTGCATGTGCCTTGAATGTTTGTGTAACCTCCGCGAGACAAGGATTTAATTCCTAACTGCAAGAGTCGTTTTCAAACAGAAAGTGAGAATATTATATATTGAAAATACTGTTTTGTATTTCATTTAATCCTGATGCATCAAAAATTATATTCTCCAAAAATTTCTTACTACAAGTAGGTAATGTAATTTGAAGCACCATTACTTGGGAATCATTTAAGATTTTGATTAAATATTGCTCCACTATACAATACTTTTGCACAAGTACCTATAGTTTCAAACAGCCAAGTATGTTGTACTGTGTATGTGGTATTATGGTTTGTAGTCGGTAAAAAATCATATTTACAATTTATCTACCTTGGGGTCTACATATCAACCAACTGTATATTGTTCACAGTTCACATACCGCTGTTCATTATTATCCTCACGACCGCCTTATGTTCCTGCTACTGCCCTCACGATAAGATTCGGAACCGAACCCAGTGTGCCTACCGAATATACTGTTTTGGGAAAATTCGCGGCGTCACCCTACCGGACCAATGTCGAGAGGCCACTAACTACCCCGTCACCGTAGACGTGACCTTGAGCGACGCCGAAGACCACTTCGACGAAGACAGTTTCGTAGACGAAGGGCTCCTCAACTACATCACCACACTCAAGATATCAGCTCCATGGCAAACAACGAACCTTACAATCCTCACGTACACCACCAGCCTTCAAAACCTATATCTCGTCAACAATCGCATTGAAACAATTTCCGGTACTCCCTTTTACTATTTAAGCCGCCTTCAAAATCTCTACTTGTCCCACAATAAGTTGACGGATATCGAACAGCTCTTCCAGTTTCAGAATTATCCAAACAAACTAAGGAGGCTGTCGCTAGCTCACAATGAAATCGAAGACTTACCCGGTGATGCCTTCGGCGATCTCTCGTCTTTAGTAGAACTCGACCTCTCATTCAATAAAATCTCAGATTTATCAGAAGAACCGTTTTATAACCTAACAAAACTTGAAGTTCTCAGGCTTAACAATAATAGAATAAAAGACCTCAATGGTGCCGTCAATGGTTTACCTATGTTAAAACAACTATATTTGAGGGGAAATCAGATCCATAACATAAATGAAGAATCACTTAAAATTATAAAGCATTTAGAAATATTTGACTTGTCGAGTAACGACCTGGAACAAATAAAACCAATCATGTTTTCGAGGCATTGGGAGCATTTAGCTAATGCTTCGATTTGTAAAATTATTCTTTCGGAAAACCAAATTGTGAGCGTGCCGAACGCTACGTCCAATGAGATCTCATCTAGGTTTGTAAGGCAATCGCATGGACACAACGTGGACGTGACCACAGATTTAGACCTTTCAGTAAACTCCATTACCGACATACAATACAATGCTTTTCAGTCTCTGATTAAATTAGTGAATCTTAACTTGTCCAAGAATAAATTGATAGATTTTGTCGTGAACCCCAAAGATCTCATCCACGTTAAATACTTGAATTTAAGCGAAAACTTCATAATGAAATTGTATTACGAAACATTCTCCAGCATGAATAACTTGCAAAATATAGATTTATCGGGTAATCAACTTTATTACATACCTGATATGGCTTTTAACAATAATTACAATTTGAAACTTGTTAACATGACTTATAATGAAATTGAGAAACTTGATGCTATCCACATAAATATGTTTCATCCTAGCGGAGGGGCTATGGATCTTTCTAATAATCGCCTTTTCAAGCTCACGATACCCTATGGGGAAGGTCTTCGATTGTATTCTTTGATCTTACATTCAAATAATATAACGGATATCTCTTTGATCGACTTGAGCCATCAATCCGAACTGCAATCGTTAGATTTCAGTAGGAATTCTATTCAGGAATTGCACGCGTCCTCATTACTACTGCCTGTGAGTCTCGAGTCCCTGGATTTGACTTGTAATAAAATACAAAAGATCGGACCCTCAACTTTCGTCAAATTCACACGGTTGAAAACACTCCGTTTAAGTAACAATCACTTGACACGAATTGAATATGGAATGTTCCAAGGTCTATCTTCTCTAAAGAATCTGGATCTATCTTACAACAGAATCAAGGTTTTGGAGTCCAAATTATTGTTAGACTTAAAATGTCTTCAGCTTCTCTCAATGAGGTCCAACGGTTTGGATTTAATAGATTTCACAAGTTGGTATGGGCATAAGTTTAATCTTCAAGTTTATGTAGATAATAACAATTTTACTTGTGAATGGTTGAGTAGTGCTTTGAACGATTTTAATAATGGGTATAGTAGAGTGAAGCCAACTGTGTTAGTTGGGGGTCACGGTCGCCACACTGTTGAGGGTATACCATGTGAATCTGGGAAGTCTGAAATGCTGTTCGAAGGTCCGGAGTACGTAATGGCGGATGAGAGGCTCCTAGCCACAAGCCAGAAGATTCTAGAAGCTGTGCGAGAACAGAACTTCTTTTTGAGAAAGTTCATGCGGAAGTTGTTTCCCGACGAAGTTTATCAGATCGTTTCGCAGCGGTAGTATGATTTGATGGACTGAACATCTTTAAAACTTCCGGTATGCAAGTAGCCCTTGCTAGGTCGCCTTAATTAAGTAGTTATTCGCCATTTTATAAAAAAAAAACTTGCTTTACCCTGGTCATTTTAAAATTTTAAATTACCAGTTCAGTTCAGTCCAATCAGTTCAACCTAAACAACTTTTTTCATGTCTTACGATTATTAAAAAGGACTGGCATAGATTTTTTATCTTTATAAAAATTAATTGATCATTGATAACAATTTGTAGGTGGACCAATTTTTTTTGGGATGACTTTTTTTGTAAAATATGCATATATCCACGTACAGGAAATTTGTGAAATTACCGAGGTTATTAAGATTTAGTCCACATTTCTAAAAAAAGGGAGTTAATTTTTTCATACCCAGTTTCTGTCTTCCCAGTATCTGTATACTTATTTTGCCTTACATTATACTCATGAGGCTCAACTAATAAGCGTGTACTTATTTACAGAGTTCAACTCATCTGTGCGCGCGGCGCTTTGTGTGCGTTCTTTAGTTAGTGTGATTGCTATAGAAGCTTAATTTGTGTGTCAGTGACACACAAATGAAAGCTGTTTTAATACATAACGTCACTATATAATATGTACAAGCGAAACCCACACATAGTTTTGAGCGCAAAGATGAGATGAATTTTGCCATTTCTTTTGTTTATGCGCCTAGTGTTATGTTAGTTATTTTATAATAGCTTTATATTTAAGTCAGTGTTATCATGTTAGTTTTTAATTTGAGTTATATTTTAACTACCATTATATTTTCTTTGTTTTAACTTAAAAAAAATATTATTTTGTAACACTTGTTCTTAATAAAAACGTTACATGGAATTATTGTTTTTTTTTCTCCTTAAAAAATGTTGGGTCTTACAATTATTTACAATGAAGTTAGGTATCGTAATTCGGGGTGTACTGCAACTACTAACTCGTTAACAGTGCACTTTATAATACATTTATACCTAATCTATATATAAAGCTGAAGAGTTTGTTTGTTTGAACGCGCTAATCTCAGGAACTACTGGTTCAAATTGAAAAATTATTTTTGTGTTGAATAGACCGTTCAGCGAGGAAGGTTTTAGGCTATATACCATCACGCTGCGACTAACAGGAGCGAAGATAAAAGGGAAAATGTGGAAAAAACAGGGCAGGTATCAATCACAACTTATATCTTCTAACCACGCGGACGAAGTCGCGGGCAACAGCTAGTAGTTCATATAATGCAATACATAATATGGTACTTTAAAACAGTGTCGTCAGTCGCATGGAAACTGATCGCTGGGCAAAAGCAATGCGGCGCTGCCTGCCTAGGAAGCGGTGATAGGACGACCTAAACTGCTCCATATGGGCTGCATGTAGCAATATAGAAAATCATGGAAGGATTTCGGGCAGGCCTTTGTCCAGCCAAAAGTGGGCTAGATAACAAAGGTGACAGTGAGACGCTACGAGAGACGCTCCGGTTATCTATCACCACCAGTTACAGGACATGCATACTTTATGTCTTTTATAACAAAGGGCTTTTCCCCTGTCACAAAAGTGTAAATGTAAAAGTATGTCAAAAAATCTTTAATAAGGACCCATCTGAGTTCGATCCTACAACCTGGGCCCCACTATGTCATTATATCGACGTAAACCTTATTGCTCTGTTATGGTTTTTTATGGTTACCCATCCGCTTCTCGACCGCTGCGAGTATTGCTTAACTTATAGCATAAGTCACACTGCTCGTCAAAAATATAGGTCACAAGCCTTTAAATGTTTTTGTTATTAGTAAAGATTAAAAACAATCCCAGATTTTTTGTCAATAATGTTAGGCAAAGTCACATGGAGTGTTTAGTACCTATTTATTACAAATCAATAAAGAAAATATTGTTTGTATGTTTATTAATGAATATTAAGATAAACATGGACCAGAAGTGACTAACTGCATGTGTCTGAGACGCCATTGAATGATAAAATTACACACAATGTTATCTTATTCGCTGTCCTTGAGACTTAAACTACACTCACCGGCACGGAAACTTGGCCATGGAGAAATTTGACGATAATTCTATATTGGAACTTATATTGACACTAAATTAAAATAAGATAAGTCTATTGACTATTTTTCATGATTTTAAACATTATTTTTCTCAAGTACACTACACCAAAATACTGTTTTTTTTTTAAACACATTTTTTCAGAAAACGAAGAACTTTACACTATCAGTTTCAATACACTATGGATTGAAAAACAACTGTATGTTTGTTGTTTTTTTGTGTTTTTAATATCGGGTGTTCCCTCCTCCAGCTCTAATAACCGCCTGCATGCGCTCTGGCATGCTTTGGATGATGTTCCGGATATCCACTGGCTGTATGCTATCCCAAGCGACCAGTGCTGCATTGCGAAGCTGATTTAGAGTATTGGGGCGGTTGGAGTTTGCCTTAATTTTTCTTTTAAGCATGTCCCAGATATGCTCTATTGGATTTAAGTCTGGGCTACGAGCTGGCCGCTGCAATTTTCTAATACCGACCTCCTCAAGGTATTCCTCGACACAATGTGCAACGTGCGGACGAGCGTTATCATGCATTAGGAGAAAATTGTTTTCTCCTATGAAGCCTGTGTAAGGCAAAACGTGTTCCTGAAGGATTTCTTCAATGTATCGGGCTGCAGTCAGGCGGTTATCGACGATGACCAGCTCTGTGCGAGCGTCGGAACTTATTCCTCCCCAAACCATTATTGAGCCGCCATGAAAGCTCTCAGTTTGTGTGGTGGTTATTGGTAAAAATCACTCTCCTCTTCTTCTTCACACTCGTTCTCGACCGTCTGGAGCACGCAAAGCGATTCTACACTCGTCAGTAAACAGTACTTTAGCCCATTGCTCGTGTGTCCAGTTGACGTGTTCTCTAGCAAATTGAAGTCGAGCTACTCGGTGCTGTCTGAGAAGAAGTGGGCCACGTGCTGGTCTACGGGCTTTTAAATTCACTTCCTCCATTCGTCTTCTTACTGTACGCTCGCTAACATTGACACCCCTTGTGATTTGGAGCCTGTGGCGTATCTCAACCGCTGTTAGGTAGCGATTTCTTAAGATTGCTAGCGTAATAAAGCGATCGTCCCGTACAGATGTGCATCTGACGCCACCACTTCCTGGCCTACGAGAGTAGCGACCTGTCTCCTGATATCGTTTCAATGCATATTGCATCGAAGAACGGGGTACGTTAAGTACTAAAGCAACCTCACGCTGTGTTAGCCCTTGGTCGATTAGTGCTACGGCTTGTGCAACCTGAGCTGGTGTTAGTGGCATTTTTTTTGGTTTTAAAACACGGCTAGTTATTGAATTCAACACAAAATATCACAAATTTGACACAGCTGAAAAGAAAAGCTTCACAAAACACGATTTTAAAACTTGAACTTATTCGCTCAAATGACCCGATTCGACTAAAACTTAAACTATTGCACAGAATGCACTCAAACATAATGAATTACTCTCTTGAACTAAGGGTAAACATTTTTTGTACCTACCTTCATAAAGATTAATCATTAGAAACACTTAAAGCTCTTGTTATCGCAGAATACGCGCTTGGCCAAGATTCCGTGCCGCTGAGTGTAGATTATCGACCAGATATGCTTGTTATTAATTTTCGTTTTTTTTTATTACCACACTTTTAAATCTTTGTTGCTAAGGTCGTTTACCTTGATCGTAGGAAAATAAGGGCTAGACGAACAACCAAAAAAGTAAAGGTAACGCATGGTAATAATTTGTGTGGGTATATATATTTTTGTTTTTCAGTTTTTCCCCCATCTATTCGTACCCCATGTCATCGTCGCTGTGGTAACAAATGGGCTTGTGTAAAATATTCTCTTTTTTTTCTTAACTAACGTTCGTCAATGTTTATTGCGGTTTTCAATTTGGAAAGAAAAGGAAAAAGGATTTGTTTTGTTCTCACCTTAATAATGAGATAATTATTACCTCTATTAAATGATGCAACGGTTTACTCACGCGTATTTATCGGGAGTGCCCGACTAGTTTCGGACCCAACCGGAGTCCTTTACCATGAGCTGAAGCGGCGGGGTCGCGAGCCGAACTAATTATAATCTTTTAATAATTCCATAGTAAAATTATAAACTCGTTAGATTTTGCATTGATACATCTAACAAAAAAATGAATGGAGTTAATTTAAGTCCGACATATCCCTAGGCCGCACGGCCGCCGTGCCTCCAATGTGGGGGGGGGGGGAATTAGCGTTTCATCCCGGAAAACAAAAAACAATGCAACCATATATTTATTTAAAATCGCACTACGTGTTATGAAACAAACTTAAAAATGTATTTAAATTCAGTAGATCCAGCCTTCCCAGCCTTTTAGCTAAGAGCTAATAAGTTCTATCTCCAAACCCCAAAATATTGTTGAACTAAACTCATTAAATTAAAATTGTTTTTTAATTCTGACATGCCATTTACCTCTTTTTGCAACAAGAGCGACAGAAATAAAAGAAAGAAATTGATAAATAAATAAAAGATATAGCGTACAGGAAACGTTGAACAACATTCAATTTATTAGAGACAAATTGTCCATATATTTTTGTTATTAACTAATAGTTATTATGAATGTATGTCTGTGTGTGTTACGATAAACGAAGTAACGTCCTGTCAGCTTTACTGATAAAACGGTCATGCGCGATCTGACTGATAAATGCGAATGGTTCTGTATGAGGATCAGTTACATTTTTTATAATTTTTGAAGAAATCAATTTGATAAAACTGTTCGTAATATTTTTTATTGATTTTTGAGTAGTTTTTATTAAAAAAACTAAAATTCTCCTTTCAAAATTACGCTAATTGTGAAAAGCTTATCCACGCTAGAATAACTTGTTATTGGACCCATTAATAAACCAATTGTAAATTTATATCCGTGGTCCCTGATAACTGAGCTTAACTCAGTGGTCAATCTCTTTTCTTTGCTTAAACTACGAGTAGCTATTTTTTCTCATGTATCCGCTTGCTATGGAGGGAAGTGGAACATTTTTTCTTACTTCTCCTTTTTACTATTACAAAGGCAGTTAATTGTTCCCCCTGGTTTTTGTTGGTTTCATTGTAGATCCTGGCTTACAGGAGTTGCAATGACGGGCATGTGTGGTGGGATAGTCCCTTAAAAAACCTATCAGTGTCTCTGATGGGCCTAATTCCATACAGAGTTGGATTGAGTATTGATTGCTCGATTGCTCATTACGGGTGGCCGGGTTGCCGAAAGTCGATCAATAAACTATTCAAAAATGATTCTTATTACACTCAAGACAAGCGTAATATATCTTTTGTTTTCTGTTATCTAACATTTATATTTTGGTAGCTACTATTCAATACTACACCAACGCCGCGCAAAAATGAACTTAACCGTTATACAAATAAGACACTTCCATTGTTGTGTTGTATTTAATCGCTATCTCGTCATCGACACTTGCAATTAGGTTTAGTATTTCGATACAGTACCCTAACTTATACTGCGCAGTTCGCACATTCAACTCGCCGTGCAACAAGAGCGGTCTCATTGTGTATCGATTTAATAAACAGTTTTTTTTACCGTCGGGAATAAAATTGTCATTTGTGAGTATTATATTGGAATTTTTGTCTCTATACGGTTGATGTAATTATGTTTGGTGATAGTTTTGAAGCAATCAAAGACTTGTTGTGTTGAAAATTCAAGTTTAAGTTAAATTTACCTAAGTGAAAGATAAGTTAATATACGCGGCATTAATTTTTGTTTTCCGGCTTTGATCTTAGTGTATTTATTGTTTTGATTTTTGACTGAAAAAAAAAATGCTGTCTACGTCGTAGGACATTCTCAATACTAGTGCTTTACTAATGAACATATGTCTTTAGACATTTAGAACGGCATTAGGTGACATGAATCAATATTTTTCAACGTTTAACTTTGTCAAAAGTGTTTTAAGCCAGCTTAAGATGACGTTATTTTTATAATATTAACGTAAATATCCACATTACCATCATTTACTTAGATCAATAGTTTAAAAAGCGTCCAAAACGATTATTAGAAACAGATCCATTCTAAAGGCCATTTTCTTAGGCTAACAGCTACTTCCTCATATTGTGTTATACAATCATGTCACCTGAAGCTTATATTCTACGGCTTGTCAAGATATATATGCTCTGTCTTATGTATAGTGAGTTACAAAAGTCTTTAAATAATACCAGGTTTACAAAGTACCTGAAATCACTTTTTTTCAATGTTTTTTTGGAATTTTTGGTTCTGATATTACGTACCCAATTGTTACTGCGCTGTTACTCTTTTGCAACCATGATAATATTACTCTAAGTCGTGGCGGTAGACCCTCTGAAGACTGCTTTTTTGGAGGACTGCTGCTGCCTCTGAATGTGGTGGAAGTGAGATGGCGCTACATGATATAGAGCGATGTCTCTTTTCTACACCCTGCTGTACCTATGTATTAATGTAGGTTTTGTTTAGTCTAAAGCGTATGTTTTGAACAGTGACTATTTTAAAACAATGTTTTTTTTTACAGGTATGTGGGAGATATGGATTTTAGAATATGTGAGTAATGTTAATAGACTTATTAAGAAAAATTATGACCTGTTTTATAGATAAAATTCAGGATTTTACTGTTAAAAATTAGTCCAGTTAGTTTATACTATGTAGTTATGGTGCCTCTTTTAAATCAACCAATAACTAACACAAAACTAAGGCACCTATTAATAGCAGAAGACACGGAAAACATATTCAGTTAATTAATTTTCATAAACTTCATACTAATATAATAGAAAAGTCATTATTGCACACCACATAACTACATGACTCGAAAAGTAACACAGTGCCGCAATACACTAAGCTTAGACCGAAAACAAGAATCTCAACAAACATTATCTTTATATTTAACTCAATAATTAATTTCCATTCATAGGCCTCCTCATCACAACCCTTATCATGTTCACGGAGCAATGCACTGTGACCTTCATCAACAACAAGTGTCGCTACAACATGGTCTGCGTCAACACCCTTGACAACAACAACCAAGGCTGGAACAGATTCCGTCACGACCCATACAACAGACCCATGAACATGGACGAAGTTGACATGGAAGCCTGCTCAAGACACATAACGTACGGAGGATATGAACTAGACCCCGTCTATCTCGTCTTTCGTCACAAAATCAAAGATCTCGACACATCTAAACCAGTTCCGATAACCTACGATTATGGCGGACAAGGTATCGTCAACGTCATTTATTCCCTAGACTTGAGTGATAACAACTATGACTACACACCAGTTCTGAAGAGCATGCAGAATCTCGCGTTACTTGACTTGTCAAAGAACCAGCTGACTACAGCTGTACTGTCGAATTTGTACGCATTGAATAGCCTGAAGGAAATCGATTTATCATACAATACAATAAGTGAAATCCAAGTGAATACGTTCGACCACCCTTACAGTAGTCTGAACAAAATAAACCTCTCCCATAATTACTTGGTAAAAATTCCGGATGCTGTGTTCGATAGGTTTGGTTATTTGGAAACTTTGGATTTGTCTCACAACTACATTGAAGGCTTGAGTCCATTTAGTTTCGAAGGCATCAAGAGTTTGTTGCACCTAAATATGTCAAACAACCGCCTTTCAGACATCAACTCTTCTCTATTCAGATTCAGTGAATTGAAAGTTTTAAGTCTAAGTAACAATAGAATAAAAAATCTAAAGCTAGTTGATTTCGAAAAATTAAACAAACTTGAAGTTCTTGATTTAAGCTCTAACGCTATACAAACGTTTGAATTTAATTTGTTTCAAAACATGCTTCAGTTGTACAGTCTGGATTTAAGAAACAATGTTCTAGATGTTTTAAACAAAGACACATTCACTAATTTACAATATTTAAGTAGTATCGATCTTTCGAGGAATAAATTTAAGTCTTTGCCTAAAGGATTGTTTAAAAATAAAACCGTAAATACTTTCTCTATTACGGACAATTTGTTAGAGGGCTCTTTGTCTAGAGGCATGTTCGATGGTGTGAATGTTACAAGATTAGATTTGAGTAACCAATTTTTGTCAGCAATAGAAGATTACGCTTTTTGTGATCTAGTCAGACTTGATACACTGCTTCTCAATAACAATGGAATCAGTTCTATATCCAGTAACAGTTTTAAAACTATAAGAAGTTTGGAACAGCTAGACTTATCAAATAACCAGATAGTGAGTATCGATTTCCAGAAAGATGATCTTTCTAACTTACGGTCGCTCTTACTTAGGAACAATCGTTTAGCACAAATAAAACACGAACATTTTCTAGATCTAAGTAATTTAGAATATTTAGATCTTTCTGAAAACGCTATAACCCAGTTGGCTCCTAGTTCCTTTAAATCGTTGAGGAATTTGATCAATCTGAGAATTTCTAGCAATCCTTTATCTGGTACACTTGAAACCGATACGTTTGATGGCTTAGTTTCATTGCCTACCCTCGACATTTCTTGTAATCTGTTGGAAACCATACAAAATGCCTCTTTCAATGATATGGCTGAATTAAAAGAGCTTAATATGTCTAGAAGTGAAATAAAGGAGCTGCAGTACAATGTATTTGTTCATACTGGGTACATAGAAACCTTGGACCTGTCTTACAATAAATTAGAGACTTTTTCTGTAAATATGTCTGAACTGGTTGGACTAAGTACGTTATTCTTAAATAACAATTTAATTAAAACTATTTTACCTAGTTCTTTATACGGTTTATCTCGTTTAGGCCGAATTAGTCTAGCTAACAATCTAATAGAAAACCTCAACAACGATACATTTGATAATCTTGTCGATTTACGAAACGTTGATTTGTCGAATAATGAAAAATTAAATTTCCATGTTGGATTATTTGAAAGAACTAAAAACTTGGAAACTATAAATTTGTCGGGGGTCCAAACAGATATAGATTTCGCGGATATTAGTGATGCCCCGATTCTGGAAGTTATGATGTCTGACTCGGGTTTGCATAATATTAGTTTGTTGAATCTTAGAGGACTGACACATTTGAGCACTTTAATTTTGAGCAACAACAGTGTATCTGAGTTACTTGCAGCAGACTTTTCAGGTTTGGGTACACTTAGGCACTTAGATTTAATTCACAATAAAATATCTTTCATTCAACCGGGAACGTTCAAAGACAACTCTCTTTTGTTAACTCTTAACATTTCTCATAATTCATTATCAGCTATTGGCTACGGAATTTTCCGTGGCCTTATTTATTTAGATATTCTAGATTTATCGTACAATAATATACAGGATTTGTTAAGCGAAAGATTTTATGAAGTTAAAAGTCTCTCGCAGTTAATCGTGGATCATAATAGAATTGATTCTGTGAATGCCGAAGAGTTCGCAGGAACTAGTCTTGTAAAACTAAGTATTGGTGATAATCCTTTGCCTTGCCACATTCTTGTAAAACTTAAGAAATACGGAACCCCATTCAAAATAACAGCTATTAAATTAGATGAACATAATGGGGAAAATATAGACGGAGTTACATGTAATAAGGATTATGATTCAGCACAGACGAAAGGGCCTGAAACTGTAGACAATAGAAATGATATTCTTATTGACATTAGAAATATCTTATACATGATGAATAACAACTCTAAAACAGTGAGAGAATCAAAAGATAATAACTATTTACAAAATTTTACAAAAGAACTTGAAAAAATAAACACAAGTAACAATGAAAAATTTTCAAATTTAGTCAACTTCAGTATGAACGTTGTAAATATAAACAATGACACAAACATGATACTTCAAAAAATCCTGAATTCTTTGAACGAAAACACAGCTGTTACGACAACGACTGTTTTCACTCCAATTCATAACGAAAACAAAACCATTGATTTCATTCCTTATGTAAATAAAGTAAAGGAAGAATTGGAAAAGACAATAGCTGACGAAAAGCAAGGCGTTATTGATGAGATCGAAAAGAGGTTGTCTATGTACCATTATCAAACAGAATCTCTACCAACTAGCCCTAACAATGAGAAATTAGTTTCACACGATGTAAATGTTAATACTAAATCATTCTTCACAGAGACTTGTGTAGCATTAATATTATTAATCTTAGTCGGGTTAGTTTTATACAAGTTTTATAAATCTAGGATGTACATTCGGAATAGATTGTCGTTTAGCACAAGGGAATTGCCAGGCGCCATGGAGAATTCTGCATTGTGACTAGCAAACGACTTTCTTACGTAATATCAAAATGTGAATCGAGGAATTCCGTAATCTGTGGTGAAAATAAAACACCCTGTTCAGTTAGTACATTCCTGAAATGCTTTAAACTATGAAATGTAATCGGAATGGAATCGTTTATTTCGTAAAAAGGTGTGTTACGTAAGATAGGTTTTCATCTTAATTTAGACACTTAGATTCATTTTTTTGTTTTGAGTTTGTATGTCTATGTTCTTCTAGAGAATGGTGTCATAAAATAAGGCAAGAATTTACCTAAAATCATAAATTTAGGGATAAAATTATCATGTCAAGTTTGATTTGTAAATTTGGTTGTGCACGCATTTGTCAAAATCATATTTTATACATTAGGGTGAAAATGATCGACATCTGCAATGTCTAGCTAAGAAATTAGACAAAAATAATGAAATTTTGATCTATTTATTGACGTGAAAATAGGCCTCAGTAGTTAAGGAGTTGCAGGACATATTCAAATTAATTAATGCAAAAGAAAAAAGTCACTCATGAAATTTATCGGGTGTTTATTATTCGTTATATTAGCAACAAAAATACAACATTAGTAAATTTTCAGCTATTTATCTATCACGCTTTATGAGATATAGCCTGTTGGTGACATGTTTTTTGTTTGTTCTCACTAAGGTATTTAATCCTTGTGAATCTAGAAGACAAGCATTCGGGGATCACACAAATGCATGTCCTAAGCTAGAATCGAACCCGCGACACGTCGGGCACAGTGCGTTTGGCATAATGACCTCAACCACTCGGCTATCCGTGCAGTTAACCGAGCGCTCCCGACAAAAAGGTGTGAGCAAACCATTTTAAACAATTATGATTGTCCTCACGTAGTTTATTTGAATAGCCTAAAAATATTGCAGGTGTCGGTGTTTGGGTCTAGATTCTCGAAAGGCGGATCGTAACTTAATTGAATACATTCGGACATTGTTGTTGTATCATATCGTACACCTGTCGAGAAATAAAATAATATTATTGTTGTAAGATCACGTATTATTCTATGTTACTATAGACAACCTTAACAAATAGTCTTAAGGCAATGATAGTTAGACATATTGATAGCGATACACTTCTATACGTGATGAAGTACTAAATTAATTTAACAACATAACATGCAAGTGACTTCAAATAAACCATCAAGCCAAACTTGATGAATTTTTATGGGACCAAATGAGAGCTATTTCACTTAAATGAAAACAGAATCAACGAAATCGGTTTATCCAGTACAAAGTTTTAAGATAACTTTTGAAAGAGCAGTTTCGAAGAAAATGATCGATTTTGCTTTTTATATTTTTGATTTTTAATTTTTGGATTGTTTTTTTTGTCAAAAGATGTCGACATCTATGCTCAAGAATAGTATTTAAAATACGATTGTAGGGTCTTATGTCTATGTCTATGTCTATGTCTAGTATCTAGTACGTACATAACCATTATGACCGAAATGCTTGTATATCCTTCTTCGGTACTTCATTTTTTCTAATAAAAATTTCTTTCTTCTACTCTCGTTGCTACCTAGGTAATATTTTGGTTCTCTGAATTTGGTTAACAGGTTACTGCAAACGCAAATTGCTGACTGCTTGACCGTTTTATGTTAATTGGTAAAAATGATTGAACAATTTGATCTCTTTGTAAGCCATGGTTTGTAGTGTAGCACGTCTTAAAGTAATATTTTTGGAGTAAAGATATACATATATGTCTCTCTTCCAAAACTTCAATATTATTACTTTGAACGTTGGTAAGGTAGAGTAGAGAGTTAGATTTGGTAAAGTTGGCTTCTGTGTTTTGTAAGTCATGCTTTGTAATGCCAACGTTAACTTACTATATCGAAAGTTATAAGTTACGTAATTATAATGTAACTAAGTCATTCCAAGATTTGTATTTTTGTAAATAAATATTACCTGTATTCTCGTTGTTTTATTTCAATTAAAGTTTAATATGGGTCACCCCAGCAATGGTCATTGTACGAAAGGTTCGATCCCAGCATAGCAAAATTGTAGAACCTTTTGATCCTACTAATATTATAAACGCGAAAGTGGATGTTTGCTCCTTTATTACAAAGAGATTTAAATAAAACTTGGTACACAGATAAATCAAAACTAAGTTAACACAAACGATAATTTTATCCCGATTTTTTGTTCCCGATGAGGTACATGCGTACCTTTGCCTTTAGTAACTACATAATACAATGTACGAGCCATAAAAAAGTACATTTAAGTACTCTCAAATTTCAAAGTTCTCTTTTATATTCACACTGTCCTGATATCGGGATTCAAGAAAAGCGTTCTAGTAATCTGTATTACCATATTGAAAACTAACCAATCCGCATACGAGCAGGCGAGGGAAGATCTTCTCCACTCGGGAAGAGGGCTTCAGCAGGTTTAATTTACCTAATTTTTGCTCATGCTGGTTATTCGATGATATTTATTTTTATCTAACTTAACTAGAAATAATCCTAACTATATCACCTTACAACCAAAAATAAAACAAAATCGGTTCAGACTTTCGAGACAAACAGACACGTAAAACTGATAACAAGGCTTAATTTTTGCATCGGCTGTAAAATTTAACAAAGATAATTTTACGAAGTCCCGTTCATTTAATATGTTTATAAATTATAATTAATTATGGTAACTTTACAGAATAAAATTTGTATTCAACAATTTTCTAGCAACACTGGCACGGGGATTCCCGTGAAACTGTTTATGACGTTGTCGTGTACTGTATGAGCACGTTTCTAATACGTGCGTCGTAAAAATAATGCTTATGGTAGACAAAGCACTAAATGATGACATAAAAATCATTGAACATGATCTATCGGTGAGTAGTTTACACAGAACTGACATAAAAATCAGTCAAGTGCGAGTAGACCTCCCAACACTGAGTGTACCGTAGAATTAAGCTAAAGAAAAACAAATCGATACATAAGAAATATTTCCGAAACTGCGATCATTTTAGTATTAGATGTTGCGTTACAGCCTGATCCAATTTTAAGTTTAAAACCTAAATAATCTTATAATTTTAAAGAAAAATGATTGTCAAAAGCACTCGTTACGATAAATTAAACGAACCTTAATTGATTATACAAATGTATTGTGTTGTATTAAAGTAAAGCTCTGATTGCCACTTTCCATTAAATCGTATTACATCAGCTCCATGTCATCACTATATTGCATTTTTATTAATTTAGAAGGCCACGTAACTACTGAAAAATTAACAAATTTAACTTGCAGTCAGCAAGTCTTTGCCCGAAAGCGAAATTGACCTTGTAATTTTTTTTAAGATTTTCACTCGTTCTTTTTGTTAAAGGAAATAACATACCGATCATAACTTCTGCATCATCTACTCAAATTATAAAAGACTAAATATAGGAAAGAATACACAATTGTCCAACTACCCCCTCGGGAAATGAAAGCTTGGTGTTATAAAAAAGGTTATTCCGATTCAAACATGAAAGGCTAACGCTAACCATCATCTAGCTTGTAGTATGTGTAGTTACAATCTTGCGGCAGCTATCTACAAGAAGATAAGCGATAAAATATAGCCATCCAGACCTCTCTTAAATGCCTTTATGTCTATCAGAGATGTTACTATCGGGAAAAAAGTGACCACCCTATACGCGCCCGACGAGCAAGGGGCAAAAGAAGGACCCAACTTGCGTTCCTCTAGCCATCATGGTTACCCTCCGACAGGGTACCTGTACTTATACATAGGCAAGGATGACACGCGTGATGCTTCGCGCCCTTTAAAAACGATGGAAGACCCTGCTATTCCTCACACCAACGATGCAGTTTCTAACATAGGAGCGGGGTTCATGTCGGGGTTCGTGGTACTCTGGGTCAGAGTTCCCGCTTGCCCCCGACCAATGGGAACTCCAGCGCACCCCTCCGCCTTCTCCAGGGTGCAGAAGGCCCATGAGTATCTACATATTTCTAAGGTTAACTGTAATACATTTTGTTTAGTATTTACCGTGACAACATTCACGAGCGACGGGCGTCAACCTCCTTTTACAATTAACGCGAAAGATAAAAGAGGTGACTCTTCTCTTTCAAACTTCATATCGCAAGCGATACTGTTATAGCACTTATGGCTACCAGTGGAAAGCTCAAAAACGGGTCTAGCATTGCAATTAAAGGAACCCCATGCCCTCGGGACCTATTCTCTCTAACAATAGTGAGCTTTTCTCTTTTTTATACCGACGTTCACTTGTTATGGCTATATCATATTATATACGTGTATTGAAATATACAGACATGCATTTTAAAGGGTTTGCAATCGTTATAAAGGTAAGAGTTGTTGTGTAAGGCTTAGATATTTTTTAATATTGAATAGGTTGTTACATATATTATAGACTGTTAAACTTGGTTTACTCACACGTGTTGTACGTAATACTTTATTGTAACTATAAATTAAGAGTTCGAGTTTTGACCAGGCCAAACGAAAAAAAAAGTTTAATGGGCGTAATAATTTTAGGCACATGAAAGAAGATTAAAAAAATAACAAGAGCGAGCCGGAGTCCCGCCACTTTAGATTTCGTACTAAATTAAATATCCTATTTGTTGTAACACAGAGGCAACGAGAACTGCATTTATAATTATAATTTAACGATTTAATTGAATCGAAGGCAAATCTCAGAAAAAGTAGATACTTAACAGATTAAACCTAAAAAAAATCGTTCTCTGAACAATGCTTAATGGCTAATTTATTGCTCGTAATTTATTCTATCGAGTAAAAATGACTTTCTTTGCCAAAACAGCGCCATCTGTTAACTACGTCATACAAACATTTTCAAAACAAATTTGTCAGGTACTGTTTCGTAGTTGCCATGGTTTTGCAATAGATGTCGTTATTAACGAGTTTCGCTATGCGCTATGCTATGCTATGATCATTCCACACATGTTTGTTATTGCAATTATTTGGAGTACTTAAGATGTATTAATAAAAATATGGGAAGAAGAGGTTTCGGGTAGGTTACTTTATCTTAATCACCACATTACAATTTGAAAATTTTGTTTTGTAGAGGATAACTCTTTGTAACTTGTATCTTCTTATACGAGTAAGTATTATTTGTTTAAAATTAAATATATTAAATTTGTATGTACTACAATACAACCCAAAGAACAGTAACAGTATTTTCATGTTCCAACAAAAACTAAAACTGAACAAGAAAAAAATAAACAATTTCTTCTTCCAATTTTCTTAATTAGACACTCGAGAAATTAAGTAACTAAAACAACGTTCAACAGCATAAAAATAACAGGAAAATGCTCCGCAAATGCAATTTGGAGAAGCGCTAAAAGCTCTGAGAATGTAATAAGAATTTTGCGAAAACTTGATTTACTTCGACACTTGACTCGTTAAGGAAAAGCGGGCCGATAGTATAGGGACACCACAAAATAATAAAACGAGAGACTTCTACAAGGGCAATAAAAATATACCCTTTTCAGGTTAAAAGTGAAAACCGTTTTAAAAACAATCTTTTATTTCAACTTGATAAAAAGGAAAACAGGCATTCAATAAAAATAACTATAGCCTTGGGTCGCGGGGGGTTTTATAAACATACGATTCCCATGCACAAAGACGCAGAACAAGCATTCGTGGATCACACAAATGCTTGTCCTACACGGGGATCGAACCGGCGACACGTCAGGCACAGTGGGTTTGGTGTGTTGAACTCAACCACACGGCCAACCGTGCAGTATGACTGTACATAGTTAAAAGAATAAATGTTTTCTTCTAGCCTGTTAATGGAACCTTATTCGTATGGGATCTTAATATCACGCGTCCTACTTGCATACGTATACTGCAACTTCCAAATGTATTGAAGTAAATTAGATACTATACCTGATAAGTACATTCTTTGAGAGTAGCTTTATCCTTGACATTCTGATCGCATGGAGCTCCTACAAAAGGACGATTTTTCCTTTTCTTTACATCGTTTATTTTGTTCGAATCAAACTGATATCCGATAGAAAGTGTTATTTTTTTTAGTGCTTCGCATTTCACCTTATAATTTTGGTTATTCTGATGACCTGACCTACCTACCACAGAACCTAGACTTATTCCCAGATTTTTTTAAACGACTTAAGTACTACGAAATTTAATCTTAGTGTCGCGGGAGTTTCAGCAACATTAATATCACATACAGAACAAGAATTCGTAGATCACATAAACGTCCTACGTGATAATTTAACCCGCGAAACGTCGCACAATAGTGGTGACCTAAATCAGTCAGCCAGCCGTACGGTCATGATGATATACCTAATAAAGAAGTACCTAATCAATATTTTACTCCATTCAAACAGCTTGAACTACAAACATGCATGAAGACACACTAACAAATTCGAGTAAAATTCAATAAAATAATTAAACTAAATTCATATCAAACCTTCACAGAGCATTCATTAATTCAAAATTGTCTATGGCACAAAACATCCCGATGACTAAGGCGTCAGACAGGGGACTCCCCGGTTACGGGTCATCGCGTCTGATTGCAACCTCGATCCACAGCGTTCTATTGACGTGAATAAACTCATTGTGCTGCGAATATAACGGAATGCAAATATCGGAAACTTTATAAAACGACGGAGGAAATTGTTACTGATTTTAAGCTTTAATTGATGTAAATTTAGTGTTGTTTGTTGTAATATCAGACAGTTGTAGCTAATTCAAGGTTTCACTGCGTTGCTGAGTATTTTAAGGTTGAACGTTGTTATTGAATTCTAATTTGAGTTATTTTAAAGGATTCTTTAATGTATAAACGTCAAATGGTATGAGCTTAAAATATGAATAGCGTGGCAATCCTATTTGCCGAACTTTAAGCACTTTCGAGATATGACGACGACTTGTGAACTAAGTCCATTAGGTATTACTCAACTGTTAACGATATGGTTGTGACTTATAAGAACTAAAGATAGGTTATAAACATATTCTACTGTATTTGATTATACGTATGTTAAAAGTCACTTGAATTGCTTAGAGCGAGTCTACTGCTTATGATATTCCAAGTTCTACCGAGAATTATTAGATTTTGAGACCTTAATGTACATTATGGAACGCAATAAATAATTGAGTATTGAGTATTGAAGATAATAATATGTACTAGTCCAAGGCATCAGTTCAAGAAAATACAGTAATTAATCATTTACGATGGACAAAGACAACAATAGAATTATGAACTAATAAATCGGAGAGTGAAATGCCTCACAAACTTTGTTTACAAGTTTTAAAACTTAATTTGATCCGGAACGACTTATAAAGACTTTAGATGGCATGGTGTTTGCCTTTATTTATATTTAATTAAGTTTAAAGCCAGGCTAAAACAATTTCAACATTGATTTCACGGGGTAAAGCGTTTTGTGTTTAGTGAGGGGCCATGGGAATCGCGAATTTAGGTCGCGCTGATTTCTTGAAAAGGATAGACGAATTATCTAATCAAAGCATATTTTAAGATACCGTAATTAACGTAATTCAGAAGAAGAAATTTCTATATTTTGATAGTTTTGGTTAACAATTTTTTAATAAATAATATACCAATATTAATTCCAAACAAAATAATTTTGCTAAACTGAAAGGTAGTTTTCTTTGAACGCGCTAGTCTCAGGAACTACTGGTGTGATTTTCTTTCAGTTTTAGGTAGCCCATTTACTGATGATGCGTATATTATATATTTTAACTCTATAATCCGTAAGCCCAAAGGAGTAATAAAATACTTGTGTTATTTATTAATAAAATCAGGACACGACATCTTAAAACAAAATCGCTTATTCTACGGCCACAATTCTAATTCAATTCTCCGCGGCATAACTTGGTCCTAAATGTAACAACCTAAACACACTTACATATCATCACGCGAAAAGTTTAAAGGGTAGACAGGACTGAATGTTAACTTAATAACATACGTTAAATTTTACAGCAAATACATCGTTCTTCACATTGTTTTAGGTATTTTCTAACTGAATATTTAACCACAACTTAATTTTAAGCTGTCTCTAAGTTTGGAGTTGCTGCAGTTTTAGGCGGAGATTGTAAAATGAACTTGATACACAGTCCTAGAAAACCCAAGGTGCAAGATAGGTTAGGAGGCTCATACTCTATAGCGAGATTGTACCTTACCTTGACATAACCTTCTTTTCAAGTAAACAACAATTTATATTTTAGACTGTTTGTAAGTTAAAATAAACAATAAAAGACCCAAACAAGAATATCGAAGGGACTGCAGAAGTTACAAAGAAAAAAATCAATTACATTTTGAGGTGATTATTCTTTTCAGTCAGCATGTACATTCTATCGCATATCACAGGATCAGCACTATGCAACATTAAATACAAAAACAAATGGAAAACATACCATTCTCAGCTCTGCAAAAACAATTACACTCAGGTCATAACTATTAAATAAAACGCGACCCAGGGACATAACAACTAGTGCAATGCTATCGGAAATCATTATGTAGTTAACGAAACGGGTAAATTTGGGACCCAAACTCTACTCCTCCCTCGTAATGGTGGTGTAAGTGCTGTTGTATGAGATCCACGAAGGAAGCGACCTTCTTAATCGAAAGTTTAAATTCAAAGGGATTTATAGATATGGTTTTACAGAAGCTCGGATTATTATATTGTTTTGTTTTTGTTCGGGGACTTGTAATTAAGCTGATGCGTTTGATGGAAAAAGTTTTCAATGATTTGATTTTCGGGATATGAAGGATTTTATTGTTTTGTTTTAGTGTGAGTGTTAAGTATATTGTAATTTTATTCAAGTCAAGGATGGGTACCCAATAGGCAAAAAATATTGATTATTAGAAAGTCGGAAACCGTTATCGGGGATGAATAATCCAATGCACTGCACCTGATAGACTTTCATTCTCACAATGCAAAGTAGTAATGCACAATGAAATTTGCTCACAATGCTGAGACTTTCTTAGAACAAGGTAAATAACACATTTCTTAATATGTGATGTTCATAGAATCGAAGTTTTGGATTTTTTAATATTACTCTTAAATTCGTAGCCTCGTCAGTTCATGTTTGAGTTCTCCGGTTGGGACAAAAATTAGTCGACCGATCCCGATTAATACGCGTGAGTAAACCGTTGAATCATTTAATACTTACCTTGAATTGTAATTGCTCTAAGGTTTACACTTTAAACTTCCTACAGTTATTTTGACGTCACAAAAAACCGCGACCTCCATTAATTTCATCTTCCACGTTATCTAAGATGTTTTCTTTGTCCCGCCCCGCTGTTTACAAAGGGCCCTTTTTCTGCATAATGAGTGCCAATAATTGTATCCATTCGGTCTGTGAGGCGTCCCAGCGAATTACTTTAAGCATTCATGAGTGGCAACATTTTTGACACATTAGCAAAGAGCCTGGGTGCTGGCATTATGAATTTTTTACATTCGCTTATGTTCGATATGAATCAATGTAAATGTCAAAATGAAAGTACTCGGGATTCATGGAGCTTGGCATTTTATTTCGATTATGTGGAGTGCTTTAGCCAGTTAGTACTTCAAAGTCATTTCGAGGTTTAAAGCAATTGATTGATATGAAACCTGGCTTTTAACGTTTGGAATACACTCATATACGGAGAACTAAATAGACAAACTACAAAAAATATGTACAATTAGGGTTCAGTACAGTATCATAGGCCGAAAGTAAAATAAATTTACAACAAAATTGGTCACCCATCAGCTATAGTACCTACCTTATCAATCGTTGCTTATCTTCAGTAAAAACTTATATAATACATAGGCGTTATTGATTCAAACCTGGTTTTAAGTTTTTGTTATGATACGGCAACAGGAATACATACATCATCTGTGACAAATTCAACCGTTTAACTATTCATCTAAAATTAAATTCTGGTGACCAGTAGTGGCTGATGGCTACCCTTTGGATACGGAACTATAAAAAAGGATCATTTACCGGTTTCAATGCTAGTTGTAGTTGACCTGATGAGCGGAGAAGAATTTAAAACACATTAAATGGTTGGCGATACAGGTAAAGTGTATGTTCTTTGTGTATATAAATTAACTTCTCTGAGAAAATTATAATCAGCTGATCAATATGGATGAAAAGTCAAGTTTGTTTTTCATATTCGAATGTTGCATTCTTCGAAGAATTTATTTATTTTCTCAACTGAAGCAACCGTTAAAATATGAAAGGGTTTCTCTGAAAAACGTTGTATTTCAATCAATCTCTCTTGTTGAATTGAATATATTTTTAGGGTTACGTAACTTATGGATTGAAACGGAACATTTTCCGCATTTTTGTTCAATTATTTTAT